>NT_114985.3:578520-793694 GCF_000001635.26 Mus musculus
CTCTCTCCCCCCTCTTCCCCTACACTCACAGCTCTACAAAAGGGCCATGCATGAAGAACAACACACTGCTTCAGAACTCATGGGATGTGTCCCGATGGTTAGCACAAACATTTATCTAAGGGATCAATTAGAAGTTTTGAAAAAAAATTTAATAGTTAAGCTAGGGATTTTGTTAATGTCAAGGAACAAGAACTCTTGAAGCAGCAGCTGATATGACTGGTTTTTTTCTTTTTGACGCTGGGCTGGTGAATAAGGTTATGGTTTTCTTATACCCATGTTAGCACTCAGCTTTGTAATATGACTTAATAAAATGATTGATGAGTAGATGTGAGTTCTGTTTCTTAAAGTAGAAATGACTGATTGTTTTTATACAAAGGTATAAATTTGTGATTCTATTAATATTTTTGTAAGATTTATTTTAAAATACACAATAAAATTATTAATCTTCTCATTGTAACTCTGAATTGCTGCCTGCCAGTTAAAAAAAACTGATTGAAAAAATTACCTTGTTTACCCACACTTTGTGAATCTAAAAAGTTGCTTAGTAATGAATATACACCATTCTTGGGTCAATTTGTTTTCTTTACCTGCACTACATAATATTTTTTCATGTAAATTTATGGAGAATGTTGTAACTTTTTATAGTCATTCAGTAAAAGAAAAATACAACACAATCACATTTTAATTTTTGAGAATTTTGGTGGTGTATATATAAGCCATGGGAGAAAAATAATTTATTTAAAACTTAGCTCCATCTATCAAACCTGTATGAATGTATTATGTGAGTAGGGTTGTTGGAACCAATTAGAATTTGCTGCAACCATCAAATCCATATATCTATCTATCTATCTATCTATCTATCTATCTATTTATCTATCTATCTATCTACAGACACACATATATATATATTTATAATTTATAAAGTAAATTTTTATAGTTTATAATTTATGGAGCCTGATTGTTGTTACAAACAAGATAAAAGAATTCCAGGCTGCAAGAGACTCATTGGTTGATCTACTCTAATAACTGCTCTTAAATCTTTCAACATTTTACATTTTTCAGATTTCCTCATCATAAAAAAATACAGGGGAGTTCCATAGGCTTGTAAACTCTTCTGTATACTGTGCCTCCAGCTGTTCTCATATCAGCTGTTCAAGTGCCTGTCATTTCTCCTTAGTAGTGGGCCACTGAGATCAGTGTAGGCTCATTAAACAATAAATTTAAGGATAAGGCCATTGGTATTTTGGAGTGCCCTCCCTAGGACATCAGAACACTGCCCTTTAAGTAGTAACTGGTGGTTTACTGTATTTGTTCCCCTTCCTCTATTTCACTCTTTGAGGCTCTTCCCTCCACTGTGTTAATGGCTGCCACAGCAGACCAGCCTCCAGTACAAATGTTACCAGTCTCTTCCCATCTTGGGGGTATGAGTCTATATTTTGAGTAAGCCCATGTATTTAAACGTTTTTTCACATGAGTCCAGTACATCTCATATGAAATCATGACCACTTTATCATGCCTTTGTTGCATATAACCCTGGAGCTAATCATATTTGATATTAATTTTGTTCTCTTGTGTGGGGTTATCAACACGTCAACACTCAGGTAATTTCCTATAAACCTTCTTCCTACCTTAATTTATAAATAAAGGCTAGAGCCACTGATTGGGGGATGAAGAGGGGAAGGTGCAGCTGAAAGTTTTGGGAGAGAAAGAGTGAGGGAGAGGATGACATAGGAGGAGGAGGAAGGAAAGTAGAGCAGAAGCAGCTGGCCTGGAGAAACCACAAGTTATAAGGGATCTCTCATATGGTAGTGGAGTGGTAGATCTGCCCAGTCTAGGTGCACAGCACGTATTCATATTAATTGAGTTGTGTTTTCATTGCCCGGGCTTATTTCTGTTGGAGATTTACTGCAACATGCCTTTGATCTATATATTACTATAGGATACAATCTTACCTTGTCAAACTTTGCTTCATCTCATTATCAGGAATATGCTGTATACATACTGGGAAGGCTAATCGTGATCTTGTAACTCCAGACTGCCCATTCTCTAACTCTGGCATGACTGATGGAATGAGGTTAACCCTTTCTTTCAAATGGTCTCTTTCATCACATTGTCCTCTGGCATTTTAAGGTTTTCTCTGACCCAAATTCACCCCAGTGCTGTTTATTTTCTTCTTTTCTCCTGTGGGTGACTCTAACTCTCTTGCTCAGTCATTGAGGCTGAGCCATTTCATTCTTTCTTTTCCTGGGTTCCTTCCTTCCCAAGATGTTCCAAGTCCACCCATAACATCTCCATTTGCACATCCAACTTTGCAACCTTTTCTGAAAAGAGAAAATAGAATGAACCCTTTCTTTTGCCATTTCAAAATTTTGATTTATTTGTTTCTCAGGCCCTCGGTTTCTACTCACAAATTTTCCAACTGCTTAGGTATTCATTCAACCCCTTTTTAAAAATACAGACTATACAAAGAAGAAAAATTTAAAAGCAAATTAAATAAAACAGAAAATCCTCTCTGGAACCAAACCTGCATATCTCAGCAGTAGTAGGCTCCATAAAGTTTTTGCAGGCATTGTGAACAGAAAAAGTCACTGCTTCATGCCATGACATTTCTCTTTATCTTTTTAAATTCTGTCCAGCTCCATGCTGGCTGCCACTTGTAGCCAGTCTCTGCTCCTCTGTGTGTTCTTCTTGTCCCATGCTTTATGTGCTTATTTCACTTTCTATCACTAGATAGAGGACACAGAGGGTAGAGGTGGAAATTTTAAAAGTACAGTTACAGTGCTGATTGCTGAACCCTTATTGCTCCTTTGCAATGCAAAAGCAAAATGTTGTAAAATGAAAACGAGAGTACCATACAGATTTTACATGGTGGGGCTTGTGTCTCTAGCTGTATCTTCCTCTCCTGGTCATAGAAATATGAGGCAGCTTTTCCCAATGAAATCCTTTTTTAAAAACAATAAGGAGAATCCAGATGAGCCCCATGTCCATGGTGAATGATCTGTGTTCACTGCTGATCAATGAATATGAGGATCTGGGAATCCAGAACTTGGCTCCTCTTTCAGAGAACAGGGGTCAGGGCACATAATTTTTTCATGGGTACAAAAAAATTAATCTTATTTGGTAGTCTTCCTGCTATAGCATACTCTGAAGTTGGACACTTGAGAGAAGGCAGTGCTCAAGGAAGATATAAAATATCAAAGACAATGATGCCAGTTACAAAAATTGAAACAGTAAAGTACCACTTTGTATATCTTTTTATTGCTAAGAATTAGCACACTTCATCTAGTTCCTCTCTCAGCATATGCAAAGAACAAACTGTGTTTCTATAATGTCATATCCCCTCAGTATAATGTGAAAATAAAAGCATGACACATAGTTGTGTTTCCATACATGAGCTCAGTCTTTCCCAGTCTGTTGTCTGTCTAGACATGGCTTCTTCTTGTTGTGGATATTTGACAAAGACTGAGCTTCCTGGAAACGTTACCAACACTGCTTTCCTGTGACAGGGACACTTAGGACATTTCTGAACTTTATTCATTTCAGAGAGATGCTTTCCTCTGAGAGGCCATCAGGGCTTGTAAATGAGGCATACATTGTCACTGTCTGATTATTGAGCAGAGATTACTATGAAGACATAATTACAGGAAACCCATTCGTGTGCATCCCCCAGTTCTTTCTATGATCCCTATTAACTGCACCATTTTCCGCTCTTCATTCACTAGGCAACTCATGACTATTTCTTTTCTCTACTCGTGTGTGTGTGTTTGTGTGTGTGTGTGTGTGTGTGTGTGTGTGTGTTTAATTCTAGTTTCATTCCTCCCCTTTTATATACTGAGAATAACCTAGGTACTCAATGAATTTTTGTAACAAGACACAATATCTTGACATCAACATAGCATTTTCAGTAGACATGGGATCCACCCACCCAGTTCTCATGCTTCCCTTCTTCTCATCACTTTCTCTAGCCACACCGCACTTGTCCTGTTAAAGCACCAGCATTTCCCTGCCCACACACAAGTGCAGGGTTTTTCCTTCCCAATCCACACTATGTATTTGACACAGAGATTTTTTTCAGGTTTGTTCACATTTCATGTAGGCTCAGAGAACACTAAGAAAGAGGAGGTAGAAAGACCATGAGAGGTTGAGCACGAAGAGGAGTGTTGTTAAATAATGTCTTCTGGATATGTCCTGCTATCACAGTGATGGATTTATAATCCAGGAGCAAGTCAGCATGTTCTGCCTAGCAGCCTGTAATGGTTCATGCATGCACAGCAGGCACTTTTGCATTTACTAACACAAAACCTGCATGAGACTCAGAGAAGAACAAAGACAGAGTGTGTGACCTCAGCAGCCAATTGGATGGTGGCAGCCATGTGGAGATGTGTGGGGAACAAAATGAAGGGACAGCCCTGAGGAGGCCGGGGAAGAAGTTGGGGAGGAAAAATATGCCATGTCCGGCCAGAGTTCCTGTGCTCTGGACAGGGAGATATGGGGAGACCACCCGGTGCTTTTCACACAGCCTTGGGTGGAGATTTAGGCCTCTGACCCATGAGTCAGGGGGTTGAGAAGAGACAGCTCCCAACCGGGACCCAAAGGAGACACCCTGTAGCCCCGGAGTTATAGGAGAGAGGGAATAGGGGAAAAGTTCCCAACACTGACCAGAGTGTGCAGCGGGTCTTGGTAGAGCAGAGACTCCTTATGGTTTATTATAGAAATGCAAGGGAAACACATGAAACTCAAGAGTAATGAATACAAATGTGTGGACACTTTGCTCCTTCTTAGAATTGGGAACAAAACACCCATGGAAAGAGTTACAGAGACAAAGATTGGAGCTGAGATGAAAGGATGGACCATCTAGAGACTGCCATATCCGGGGATCCATGCCATAATCAGCCCCCAAATGCTGACACCATTGCACACACTAGCAAGATTTTGCTGAAAGGACCCTGATATAGCTGTCTTGCAAGGCTATAATGGGGCCTAGCAAACACAGAAGTGGATGCTCACAGTCAGCTATTGGATGGATCACAGGGCCCTCAATGGAGGAGCTAGAGAAAGTACCCAAGGAGCTGAAGGGATCTGCAACCCTATAGGTGGAACAACAATATGAACTAACCAGTACCCCCTGGAGCTCGTGTATGTATATGTATCTAGCTGCATATGTATCAGAAGATGACCTTGTGGGCCATCAGTGGAAAGAGAGGCCCATTGGTCTTGCAAACTTTATATGCCTCAGTACAGGGGAACTCCAGGGCCAACAAGTGGGAGTGGGGAAGGGGAGTGAGGGAAGGGTTGGGGGACTTTTGGGGTAGCATTGGAAATGTAAATGAAGAATATACCTAATCATAAAATCATAAAAATGTAAAAAAATATGGCCATATTTTCCTAAGTGGAGTGCTCATTGTATGTCTTTGTGGCTATGTATTTTTAGTTGAGGAAATAACATGAATATACAAGAGGCACAAAGGAGATATTGCTGCATCTCCGTATATGTGTCTATTCCGTGAACTATGTAACATCTATCTTTATATGTATTTTTGAAAAGTTGGAAGGCAAATTTCATCTTTAAGATTCTTTCTGAAAGAACCTTTGAATACAAGACAAAACTAAAGTACACAATGGGGATTTGGTAGATGTAGAATTCTGTGCGAGACTATAAAAACAAAAACAACCAAAAAAAGAAAAAAAATAAGAAAGAGAACAATAGAGAATACAGCCACATTCAGAAACAATGCAATAAACTATTTATACTGTGCTCATCAAAAAAAGAAAAAAGAAAAAAAGAAATTCAAGGGAAAGAGAGAAGAGAGAGACAGAGAGACAGAGAGAGAGAGAGAGGCAGAGAAGGCTAGAGAGAAAGAGAAAGACAGAGAGACAAGGAAAGAAGAAGACAAAGAAAGGGAAGAGGAGAGAGAATTGAGAGAAGTGAGAGGTAAAGGAACAAAGGAGTAAGAGAGTGAGGTGGGGGCCTAACATCCCATTTTATGGTCTTCACTGTTGCTAGGTAACTGGGGAGGAGTTTAGGCTGAAGGTCAGAAGCTTGGGCCATTGCTTACATGACTACTGACCATGCTTCTCTTGTGGGGGCTGTGGGAGGTGGTACCTTAGGCAGGGGCCGGAGTTCCAGGAGCATGAGGGAACGCCTATCGCGTCATGCCTACCACGTCCTTTAGGTGAGTTACGACCATTGTGGTTCAGACCTCAGCTTGACTGGATACCAGCCTGTCTGCAGGTAGTCCATTGCCTCACAGAGATGAGCATATATGGGCAGAGGTGTTATGGACAGAAGGTATAAAGGCATTCTTTTCTATAGCAATAAATGAGTCTGCTTTGACTTCTCATCTGCCTCTAAGATTCTGTGACATTATTTTTGTGTATTCTTACCCATTTCCCCTAAAGACAAACTCAGGGAGCCTAAGGCTAAAACAACATCTGGCACTTGAACAGGGGTAAGAGTGACCCCTATGTACCCCGATATGATTCCAATGCTTCATTTTGCTCGCATCTATTGTTTTTTGAGCACTGTTTTATGTCATGTGCCAACAAACTTGATTTGGCCTTTCCTTTGTTCTTCCTTCATTGATATCCTTCCTGCATTGTGGTGTGGTCTAGGTGACCACCTTTTGGTCAATTCTTGCTAAGTTGGCCCCTTTCTGTTCTATGTTATAAGACCCCCTTAGGTGAATGAGAGAGCTCATTGTTATTCCTTGTTTGTCTGTGTATGTCAGTTCTTGTAGGATACATGACTTTGCATTTGGTTCATGTCTTCTCCACATAAAAACTGACAGCCCAGGAAACAGAAGAACTAAGGATTGGCACCCAATGGCCCTTTCCTATCTGAAGACATTTGTGGGCATAAGGACACAGCCTAATAAGCTGCAGAACTTCCCCTCTAATCACAAGACATTTGGATCGCACACATAGTCTGTCTTGTTTGTGATAGTTTTGCTTGTCTGTCCAAATTCAACCTGTTTTGCTGGCAGTGATATGGGGAAACTACCCTTTTATGTTAAAGAACTCCAAATATGATTTGGTTAGGAGAAGCCTAAAGACTAAACTGTCAGACCTTGAGGGACTTTGGAATGTGGCTGAAATTATGGCACCTTGGATCCCACTCAAGAATATGTGGGACCCCAATTTGTGGATTATAGTGCTCTTCTGTACTAGCAAGCAAAAGAGTAACTCAGGTGTTACCTCCTGTCTCTTGTTTGTCCAGATTCGTCAGGTTATCATAGCAAGTCTTAAATCTTCCTCCCTTGAATAAATGGTCACAGCACAGAATAAATTTGTCAGGAACAGGCCAGTACTGACCACAGCTCTACTGTCCCAAAAGAGGGCAAGCACCTGCTACAGCCTCCTGAGGAGGAGGAGGATTCATCTCCACTCCCACCCACAATACCCCACACTGTGACAACACCACTAAAGTTAGCTTTCTCATACTGTTTGTCCCCCCTCCAATTGCTAGACCTCCCCCTCAATATTGGGGGTGCAAATGCTGGAAATCAGAGATGGGGAAAACCTGCACTGCCCCTCCCCTGTCATACCCATGAACTTTGAGATGGTGGGAGACCCTTAATCTCTCAATCCTGGCATATCAAGTCTCTCCAGGATTGGAACATACTCTCCTACTGAGGCCAGACAAGACAATTATGTTGGGAAATGTATTCTACAGACAAGCAATAACTTCAGGGACAATACCTGCTCTAGTCGTTGGGGAATCCACATGGAGTCTAAGCTGCACATTTGCTACATATGTATCAGGGACCTAGGTCTAGCCATTGTGTCCTTTTTGTATGGTGACTCAACCTTTGAAAGACCCCTAGAGTCTAGGTTAGATGAATCTGTTGGTTTTCCTGTGAAGTTCCTATCCCCTTTAAGGCCTTCAATCCTTCAGCCAACTTTTCCATAAGAAACCCTGAGATATACCCAATGTTTGGCTTTGGGCCTCTGCATCTGTTTCAAATATCCAGGAGGGGACTCTCTTCTGTTTTTGGCAGAACTTGAACATAGGATCTCAACTCTCACAACACCATATAGTGATGTACTTCCTCCATCAAGGCTACACATACTACAAAATGGCCATACTTCCACTTCCTATAGGCTATGCATATTCAAACCACCACAGACCTAAATAACCCATTTCAAATATTTTTGGTCAAAAGTGAAGTCCTTAAGAATTAGGAATTTAAATGTTGGTTCCGATATATATATATATATATATATATATATATATATATATATATATATATATATAATTTATATATAATTTAAAAACCAACATTTAAAATCCAAATTTTAAATGTTGGTTCCGATATATATATATATATATATATATATATATATATGTATATATATATATATATATATATATTTTATATATAATTTAAAAACCAACATTTAAAATCCAAACAATTTCCAGTTCATTGTACTTCACCCACAGACTGATCCTCACCTTGGTCCTGTATAACATGATACTGGATGCTTTATCTTTAGCATTGCGTGGAAAAGTTCAACTTACTATTGTGTGTTGTGTGTTCAGATCCAGGATTCTAGTAATCTCATCAATCTGGCTTCCAAATCTTCCTCATGTTCTTGATCCATTAAGAAGGATCCCAAATCTGGCACTGCTTCTCTGAATAACACTTTGCTTGATCAAATGTGAGACACTAGGCTCTTTCAGCCAACATCAACGTCTGGGCTCTGGTCACAGTTTTTTTCATGTCAAGCATCACCTGTGCTACTGGTGCGTATTTGAACCATCATTGTAACAATGATATCCTATGCACATGAAAACTTCAGTGCACATATTCTATTCTGACACATTAAATAGAAAGAGTTTTAAGTTTAGCTTATGTCCTTTTAATTTCCAGCAACTGATTAAGATGTAAATTATGCACAAACATGTTTGAAGATTGAGATCAGATTGGAATGGATTCACAAGGCATGAATCTCATTGGAATTCAGCTTTATTCTCTGCATGCAATTTAGGTGTCATACTTTCATATCTAGTATTTCAGACTATTAACCTTTGCCACCAAATTATCTTAAAGTGTAGATGTTAATTAACACTTTCTTTTTGTTACTTTTTGGAGACAGGGTTTTTTTGTGTAACCCTGGCTGTCCTGGAAATCACTCTGTAGATCAGTTTGGCCTCAAACTCAGAAATTCGCCTGCCTCTGCCTCACAAGTGCTGGGATTAAAGGCATGTGCCATCACGCCTGGCTTAATTAACACTTTTTAGAGAGCCAATAAATTCATAACAGAAAACCATCTCCACATGTTTAGGGTATAATTTGATGTTTATTTATTTATTATGTCTGATATCAGGACCAACATCCTTGTTAGTTTTTAGTACTGAAAATTCTACAGAGAAAAGATTTTATGCATATGACACGGGGTAAAGAACTGTTGATAAATCGGGAAATACTGCAGATGTGGAGATTTCTCTCTATATGGAAGCAACCCTTGATAGAATTGTCCTGTCAGATGGAGAGTGCCCTAAACATCTTGCCAGGGTTTTCATCCCAGCAAAGCTCTGGGGACGCTTTCTACACTAATCATCAAATGAGGCCTTGATGAGGCCATGGTGGTTTCTTTCCACAGATGAAGTAAAATCCTATTGCATAGGGCCTATTAATGGCACACTGGACTCTGACTCATTATATTGTTTCAATGAAGAGAGTTTGAAAACTGTGATAACTGTATCCTGAAAGACTATCTTAAAGATTGTCACTCAGTGAACTGTGCTGAGCCGGGAGACTGGAGCAGACCAAGAAACAGAGGCTGGGGCCTTTGGGTCACCTGTGCATCAAGGACTCCTGCCTCAACTTGAAGTACCTCATTGATGAGGAGTTAAAATTTTTAAAATCATTCAATTCTGTGACCTTCCTGTATTAGCCAGTCTTCCATTACTCAACATCCTCCACCCTTTCCTCCATTTACCTCCAAGGACACATACTTTTCTTAAAGTAAGCAGACATTTTATATAGTTTTCTGCTTTAGGAAGATCCTATAAACAGGTAACTTCATATGATATTGAAAATGAGAACAATATTCTATTGGTGGACATGAATTAACCAGGATAACAGTCAGATAAAGACCCCAAGCCTGGAACTTCATCAAAAGATCTACATAGAAGATGCAGGGTAACCAGTAGCCTTACTGGGAGTTACTAATGCTGTGATGAAACACAATGGCAAAGCAACTTGGGGTGAAAGTGTTCATTTGGCCAACACTTCTGTATTGCTGTTCATTAGAAAAAGAGATCAAGACAGGAACCTGTGCGGGGTAGGAAATTACAGGAAAAGTTTGATGCATAAGGATAAGCATACAAAGTGGAGATGGTGTTCCAAACATGTGTGCTCTTTATTGAAACCACAGAAAAGATGTGAGATTAATGTGGGCTGGAACTAAAGTGTTACATACCAGTTGTCCTGACCACTGTATTTCTGAATTGTTGCACAGAGTTTTCATATCTGGATGACAACATATTTGACCTAGTGTTTTCAAGACTATGTAAAACACTCTAGTATAATTTGGCAGGAGGTGATCTCAGAGTGTGGCCACTGCAGCATCCTCTTTCCTTATCAGATACAAGTTTCTATCCTTGGCTAGGCACCCATGGGTGTGCACAGAACATTATGAGACATTGAAAACATTCTGTATTTAGCTCCTCACAGAAACGAAAGCAAGCAAGACTGACTTGTAGAATGTAGAATAACTCTGTAGAAGTACATGTGATGGTTCCCAGTATCATCTTCTAGCTCACTGCCAACTTGATGAACCAAAGGAAACAGAGGCTATTCCTTTTATTTCTCCGTAACTCACAGGAATCCAATGTATTGCAGTTCCAGCTCTGCATTTATCAGAGGCAACACATCTCCAGGACAAGCTGACAAACTTAGACCTTTTCTCAGGTCACATTCTGGTTTGATTGAATGGCCATCATCACCTCGCATCTAATACCCTCCTACTCTTGTTTTGTTTTGTTTTGTTTTTTCGAGACAGGGTTTCTCTGTATAGCCCTGGTTGTCTTGGAACTCACTTTGTAGTCCAGTCTGGCCTCGAATCAGAAATCTGCCTGCCTCTGCCTCCTTAGTGCTGGGATTAAAGGCCTGTGCCAACATGCCCAGCTGTCCTAATCTTTTAGATAGTATCTGGTTCATTAAGGGTGGTATGGCCATAGATCCTCCTATTCTTTTGTAGCAATACCATCTATATATTCCCAGAATGCCTTTGTGAAATATTGTTATATTTAGGTTCAAAGTGCCACAGCTGATTTCTTTTGATAAGGAACAACTCAGAATAAGACAAACATCTATTATGCCATATCTCTCAGACATCAGTGTTAAAGAAAAATTTTAGAATCTTGGGGGAAGGAAAGGGGATTAATGTGTTAAAAGGAAAAATGATTTGTCCTATTAAATTATTGGGGAACTATATCTACCAAGGCATCACAAGTACAAATAGAAAAAGAAGAAGTTACCCTTTGAGTTGTTTTGGAGCAGTTTGCAGCAAATTGAAGCTCACTGAGTGTCGGTAGCAACATTGGCCTCACGTCTCAGTTCTGAGGCTTTGCACACATTTTGTCACCAGCATCACAGGTGAGTCAGTGCTGAGCTGTTGCCTATGGTTTGTGTGAGGATGATGGAGAGACTGGAAGTCATCTGGTTCATGGGTCACAGGCCCTGCCTGATTTCTTCTTGAATCCCACATCATGCTCTATGAAGTAAATCTTACTGAGTGTCAGCCCTGACTCTAGGGTTCCACAGTCTCAAGTGTTCTTTGGTTCTTTGGGATGTGATCCTGGTCCTCATAGAGATTCACTTCTGCCTCGTGTGATGCTCTGTGTTTTGTTCAAGCCAGAGTTTATCTTATATTTAAGTCATTTTTAGTGGGCTGTACATATAGCTCTGTGCTTCAAGTTCTTAACACACCATGAGGATCTGTGTTTAATATCCATAACTTAAGATGGGGTAGTTTTGGTAGTAAATCAATAAACCCATCTATTATATGTAGAAACAGTGTGATGGTTGGAACACTTTGGGCAACCATTCTAACAAGATAGTGATATCCAAGCCCAGTGATGGACTTTATTTCAAAGTCATTATGTACACTGATAGAAGAAGAGATCTCATTTCAATATGCACACACACACACACACACACACACACACACACACACACATACACACAGACACAATCGGCGACATAGAGACACAGAGAGATACAATACTAGACAGAGAGAAAGAAACAGAAACAGAGCAATAAAGAGACAAATAAACACATACAGGACTACAGAAAGACACAGTGAAATCATAAATAAGTAAGTAAGTAAATAAATAAATAAACAAATGCAAAACAGATATAATTAAGGAAAATAGAAAGTTTTATAAACATTCGTACAGGTCAAGGGTTGCTACAACCTATACTTTTTGATGTTTTAATAAAGTTTATTCATAAAGTTCTTACAGAAACACTTACCCCTGTATTAGTGTCACACACATATACTCTATGTGCACCCTATTCTTTTAAAGAGGATCCCTGTAGAGTTACAAACTAGGCACAGAGGAGTCTAGCCCTCCATTACCCCAAGGACTCTTTTTATCAATTAGATAATTATTTCATAAATTTAGGACCAATATGTTGTCCCCAACCAGTCCCACTTCCCAGATTTATTCCTCCTCCCACCATCCTCTTCACTTTCCCAAGAAACTCAACTTTGTATTGCCCATCCCTGGGGCGTCAAGTCTAAAGCTTTAGGCTCATCTTCTCCCATCTGAGNCAAGAAAAGGCAGTTCCTTGAGACTTGGGTGCCAGGATTCTCAGACCAGCCTGCATGATTCTTGGTTTGTGGCTTAGTCTCTGGNAGTTCCCAGGCATCCAGNTTAATTGGCACTGTTGGTCTTCTTCTGGGGTTGTNATCCNCTTCAGATTTTTNATTCCTTCCTCTAACTCTTCCATTGCAGTCTTCAAACTTAATCCAGTTGTACACTCTATTTACATCTGTCTCATTCAGGTGCTTGCAGAGCCTCTTAGAGGTCAGCCATGCTATGCTCCTGTCTGCAAGCACAATACAGTGTCAGTGACAAATGTCAAGGTTTGGTACCTGCCTATGAGATAGATCCAAAGTTGGGAGGGTCACAGGTCAGCCATTTCTTCAGTCTCTGGTCCATTTTGTCCTTGAATTACTTTTAGACAGGAACAATTTTGGATCGAATATTTTGACGGTTTGTTGAAGATTGGGTCTAATTGTACAGGCTGTAACTCTTCTGTGAATCAGAACTCCATGTGCTCTCTGCGCCCCCTGCTGGTCCTGGGTGCTCTGCAGGAGGTTTTAGTTTGAGCTCACAGTAACATTTCCTCATTGTGTGTCTTGCACAGTAATACATGGCTGTGTCCTCAGACTTCAGACGGCTCATTTGCAGGTACAGGGTGTTCTTGGCATTGTCTCTGGAGATGGTGAATCGGCCCTTTACAGTGTCTGGATAATAGGTGCTACCACCACCATTACTAATGTATGCGACCCACTCCAGCCTCTTCTCTGGAGTCTGGCGAACCCAATACATGTAATAGTCACTGAAAGTGAATCCAGAGGTTGCACAGGAGAGTTTCAGGGACCCTCCAGGCTGCACTAAGCCTCCCCCAGACTCCACCAGCTTCACTTCACACTGGACACCTGCAAACAGAGAATACTGGTTGGAAAACTGTCACTAACAAAACAAACAATTTTTCTGTCTCATGAGCATACAACAGATGTCATCTCTTCTCAATAAATTACCTTTTAAAACAAGGACAAGGAAAATCAAGCTGAGCCCCAAGTTCATGGTGAGGGGTCCGTGTTCAGTGCTGATCACTGAATGTGAGGAACTGGGAATCGAATCCAGGACTGGCCTCCTCTGTCAGAGCTGCAGGGTCAGGGCCGAGGTGTTTTTCATGGGCAGAGAGAAGGCTTATTTGCATGTCTTTCTGCTATACCATGCTCTGGAGTTGGACTAAATCTGAAGTCACTGATGATACCAGATATAAGCATCAAAAAACCAGATTTCAGTTACAGCATTTGAAACATATTGTAGTTTCACTTTTATTTTCTTTTCTTTCTTTTTTTTTTTTTACTTTTGGTTAGGGATTCACCATACTTTGTTTAGTTTCCCTCTGTTAATGTGTACAGAACAAGCTTCATTCCCATACTGCCATGTTTTCTTAGTGTAAATGTGTAATTAAATAGAACCACACATAACTGTATTTCAGGATATGAGCTCAGTCTTTCCAAAGTCTGGGCACAATGTGGCTTTTCAATAATATGGCTTTTGTAGAGGGTCACACCTATGAGCTGTTCATAGCAGATTCATCTCCGTGATGGGAGCACTCAGAATTTTCTGAATTTTACTTATTTGTGATAGAATGTCCTCAGGGTTTAGAGATTCTTTGTATCTGAAGAATTCCAGGTCCCCTTCTGTCTGAGACTCAGGGTTTGCAGTGGAAACATATTTCTTTTGCAACAAACTTTCTTGTTTCGCATCCCATAGTTCTCCCCTTTCTTCCTTTTTTAGTCCCCCTTCAACCATTTTTTTTTTTTGCCATTTTATACCAGGTAACAATCAAATATACTTCCAAAGAGGTTGTAAGAGTTTGCATTCCCACAAGCCATGGGGAGACTTTTACTATTCTGAATCTTTGCCAGCACAAGCCATCACTTGAGGTTTTGGTCTTAACCATTGTGACAGACATAAGATACAATCTCAGGGTGTTTTGATTTTCATTGTCCTAATTTCTATGAGTATTGACAATTTTGAGGTAAGTTGGGGGACTCCATCCAACCACTTAGGGCCCTCTGCATCTATTGGAAGTGATCTCTTCAGGGTTTATCTACAACTGTTAGGCATGAAGGCTAAGATTATCATCTGGGGAGCCTCTCACATCCCAGGTCTCTTGGACTTTGCAGAGCTTCCCCCTGCCTCCCACCTCCATTCAGCTGAATATTTAATCCATTTACCAGGACCCCTGGGCTGCTTTCCAGTGTTCCCCAACGCCTGATCCTTTCTGCCTTTCTCCCTTCTTCTCCCATTTCCACCAAATGTCTCTCTCTCCCTCTGCCTCCCCTGATTATTTTGTCCCTCTTTCTATATTGGATTGAAGAATCCGTACTTGAGCTTTCCATCTTATTAAACTCTTTATGGTCTGTGGCTTTCATCATTGATATTCTATACTTTTAGTCTAATATTCACTTACCAGTGAGTACATCCCATGCAGGTCATTTTGGTTCTGTTACCTCACTCAAGATTATACTTTTTCATTTGATCAGTTTGCCTGAAAACTTTATGATGTTCTCACGTTTTAATTGCTGAGTAGAATACCATTGTGTAAGGGAACCCATATTTTCTATATACAATCTTTGTTTGAGGCACATCAGGGTTGTATCCATCTTTTGGCTATTAACAAATAAGGCTGCTATGGGCATAGTGGCACATATCTCCTAGTGGTATGGTGGAGCACATTTTATGTATATGCACAGGAGTGGTATGGCTGGATCTTCAGGTAGAATTATTTACAATTTTCTGAGGAGCTGCCAGATTGTTTTCCTCACCAGCAATGCAAAAGTATACACATCCTCACCAACATGCGCTGTCATTTGAATTTTTATCTTGACCATTATGATTGGTATAAAGTAGAATCTCAGGGTAGTTTTGATTTGCAATTCTCTGGTGACTACAAATATTGAATGTTTCTTTAAGTGATTCTCAGTCATTGGTGATTCCTCTGTTGAGAATTCTCTTGTTAGCTCTGTAGTTCATTTTTAATTGATTTATTTGGTTTTGTGGAGGATAACATCTTGAGTTCTTTATATACTTTGCATATTGGCCTTCAATGGGATTTAGGGATACTGAAGATTATTTTTTTTCCAATCTGTAGGTTGCCATTTTGTTTTATTGCCTTTGCCTTACAGAAGTTTTTCAGTTTCATGAGATCCTATCTACCAATTTATGATCCTAGAGCCTGAGCCATTGTGGTTCTGTTCAGGAAATTGAATCCTGCATCAATGAGTTCAAAACTATTCTCTACTTTTTGTTCATTTAGATTTAGTTAATCCAGTATTAGGTCGAAGTCTGCAATTCACTTTGATTTGAATTTCGTGCAGGATGATAGATATGAATCTATTTGCATTTAGATCAGGACCATTTGTTGGGGGATGCATTCTTATTATGATTTTTATTATGATTATTGGGTTCTTTGTCAAAAATCAAGTGTCCATAACAGTGTGGTTTTATGTCAGTGTATTCAATTCAATTACATTGATCATCATATCTGTTTCTATACAAATACCATGCAGTTTTAATAACTATTGCTCTAAAATACAGCTTGAGGTAGGGGATGGTGAATTCTCCTGAAGTGTTTTCATTGTTCAGGATTTTGTTAGCTACCCTCAATTTCTTGTTTTTCTATATGAAGTTGAGATTTGCTTTTTCAAGAATGTAATAAATTGGGTTGGATATTTAATGGGAATTCCACTGAATCTGTAGATTGAATTGTTAAATTTGGCATTTTCATTATGTTAATTCTGCCTATCCATGAGCATTAGAGTACTTTGCATCTTTGAGTTCTTTGATTTCTTTCTTCAGGGTCCTGAAGCTCTTGTCACACACATCTTTCACTTGCAAGATTAGAGTCACACCAAGCTAATTCATATTATTTTTGGTTATTGCAAAGAATGTGATTTTCCTAATTTCTTTCTCAGCCACTTTAACTTTTCTATAAAGGATAGCTCCTGAATTCTATGAAGTAATTTTGTTTCTAGCCACTTTGCTGAAGGTATTTATCAGCTTTCAGAGTTCTCTGGAAGAATTTTGAGGTCATTTATGTATATTATCCTATCATCTACCAATTACAATTCTTTGAATTTTTCTTTCTAATTTGTATCCTCCGATCTCCTTGAGTTGTCTTACAGCCCTAGCTAGAACTTCAAGTACATTATTATTGAATAAATAGGGTGAGATTGGGCAACTCTGTCTCTTACTTTAGTAGAACTGCTTTATGTGTCTTTCTATTTAATTCAGTGTTAGCTACTTGCTGCCATTATGTGCATTGTTTTACCATGCTTAGGTATGTCCCTTTGAATCCCTGAACCATTCAAGGCTATTTTCCCCCTTTTCTCTCTCTTCATCTTGGTTTGTTTGTTTCCTTCCTTCATCTCTCTCTTTATCTTCCTCTCTCTTCCTTTCTTTCTGTCCCAAATATTGCCTCTTTGCAGTTGTCCCCTATCAGGACCCTTCTGCCCATCTCCACCCCTTCACCTCTGAGATAGTGGGACACACTTGGGTGTTGCTGTATGCTGATATATCAAGTCTCTGAAGCCTTAGGCTCATCTTCACCTACTGAAGGACAAGGCAGACCTCTGCTACATGTGTGCCAGGGGAATCAATCCAGGCCCTCTGTGATTTTTGGTTGGTGATCAGTCTCTGAGATACCCCATGGGTCCAGGTTTACTGACCCTGTTCGTGTCTTTCTATGGGGTTGCTATTCCTTTGAGGTCTCTCAATTATCCTCCCAACTCTTCTTTAAGGATCCCAATCTCCATCCAATGTTTGGTTCTGGGTGTCTGCATCTGTTTCAATAAGATGCTGTGTGAAGTCTCTCCAAGAATAGTAATGCTAGAGAAATGCCTGTAAGCATAATGGAACATTATTAATAATGTCAGTGACTGGTGTATGCCAATTAGGTGGGTCTCAGATATGACAGGTTATTGTTTGACCATTCCTCCAGTCTCTGCTCCATTTGTGCCCCTGCATTGCTTTTAGATAAAACTGATTTAGGGTCAAAAGTTTTGTGGGTGGATTGGTGTCCTTATCCCTCCACTGTCAGTCTTGCATGGCTATAAGAGGTGGCCTCATTAGATCCATGTCTTCACTGTTAGGAAAAATATTGAAAACATTTTCTAGTTTTCAGAGCTGGGACACTTCACCTTCAGTTCCTACTATTTTTAGATCAGGTCTTTTCATGGTATTTTGGATTTCTTGCATGTATTTGATAAGGAAATTTTTAGATTTACTATTTTCTTTACTTATACATCAAGTTTCCTGTATGTAGGGATGTATTAGTCAGGGTTCTCTAGAGTCACAGAACTATGGATAGTCTCTAGATAGTAAAGGAATTTATTGATGACTTAGAGTCGGCAGCCCAATTCCCAACAATTGTTCAGTCGCAGCTGTGAATGGAAGTCCAAGGATCTAGTAGTTACTCAGTCTCACGCAGCAAGCAGGCGAAGGAGCAAGAGCAAGAGCTAGACTCCCTTCTTTCAATGTCCTTATATTGTCTCCAGCAGAAGGTGTAGTCCAGATTAAAGGTGTGTTCCGCCACACCTTTAATCCCAGATGAAAGGCGTAGCCCAGATTAAAGGTGTGTTCCTTAAACTCGGAGATTCAATCTTCTGGAATCCATAGCCACTATGGCTCAAGATCTTCAAACCAAGATCCAGATAAGGATCTCCAAGCCTCCAGATAAGGGTCACTGGTGAGCCTTCCAATTCCGGATTGTAGTTCATTCCAAATATTGTCAAGTTGACAACCAGGAATAGCCACTACAATCCACCCCTTGTCAACTTGACACAAATAATATCTCATGTTCACATAAAACAATAACAAGTTTGTAAATACGCCTAACATGATATAACTATCCCTCGTACAATCGCAAACGCATTAGTAAATTTACAATGGGCATTCATATTACTTTATAATCCTCGTTTCTGCAACTGGTTACGTGGCCTTAATTGGTATTTATAACTACCTTCCTCTACTACCCATTCTATATTTCCTTCTCCTTCAGTCAGCACCTCAGCAGGTCTTGGCTCTTTTCCTGGAGGATTGACCCATACCTTCATTCCTGATGGGTCTGTGTCCTTTGTCATCCTGCTTGGATTAGGCTGTTGTAGTTTCCCATTGACTTTAATCACAGGACATGGTAGTACTAAGAGACGCCCTAAGGGATCTCCTACACTCCAGACATAATCTTGCTTACCACCATTGTGAAGAGGTAATCCAATTTCCCCATGGTAATCTGGATCTATCACCCCTCCTAACACTGTTACTCCTTTTTTAGCCTGTTGGTTTAAGGGCATTAGAAGCCCAAAATGACCAGGGGGAAGTCTGAGCTTCCAGTTCAATGGAATGTTTGTTGTAGCTCCTGGTAGGAGCACTCCCCTCTCTGGAGCCAAAACTTCTAAGCCAGCAGAACCTAGAGTTATGGGGACAGGAAGCAAAAATTTTCCTAGAGGGTCACTAGGAGTGATAGTAAGTGGAACTATTCCTTTTTCCACCCCTTGATTCCTGGACCCATGAATCCTGGCTATGGGTGAAACTGTACTATATATCGAGCGCTGATTCAAAGCATATACTGCCTTCTGAAGAACTCTACCCCAGCCTTCCAAGCTGTTACCACCTAATTGGCGCTGTAACTGCGTCTTCAGAAGGCCATTCCATCTTTCTATCAGACCAGCTGCTTCAGGATGATGGGGAATGTGGTAAGACCAGTGAATTCCATGATCGTGGGCCCACTGTCGTACTTCTCTGGCTGTGAAATGAGTTCCTTGGTCAGAAGCAATACTGTGTGGAATACCATGACGATAGATAAGGCATTCTGTCAGTCCGTTAATGGTGGTTTTAGCAGAGGCATTACGTACAGGAAAGGCAAATCCATAACCAGAATAAGTATCTACTCCAGTAAGAACAAAACGCTGTCCTTTCCACGAAGGAAGTGGTCCAATGTAGTCAACCTGCCACCAGGTTGCTGGCTGGTCACCTCGAGGAATGGTGCCATATCTGGGACTCAGTGTTGGTTTCTGCTGTTGGCAGATCTGGCAATCAGCAGCAGCTGTAGCCAGGTCAGCCTTGGTGAGTGGAAGCCCGTGTTGCTGAGCCCAAGCATAACCTCCATCTCGACCACCATGGCCACTTTGTTCATGTGCCCATTGAGCAATGACAGGGATGGCTGGGGAGAGAGGCTGACTGTCCACAGAACGGGTCATCTTATCCACTTGATTATTGAACTCCTCCTCAGCTGAAGTCACCTTTTGGTGAGCATTTACATGGGACACAAATATCTTCACATCCTTTGCCCATTTGGAGAGATCTATCCACATACTTCTTCCCCAGATGTCTTTCTCACCAATTTTCCAATTGTGATCTTTCCAAGTCCCTGACCATCCAGCCAATCCATTGGCTACAGCCCATGAGTCAGTGAATAATCGTACATCTGGCCATTTCTTCTTGCAAACAAACTGTAATACCATGTGTACTGCCCGAAGTTCTGCCCACTGTGAAGATTTCCCTTCACCTGTGTCTTTCAGGGTTGTCCCAGAAAGGGGTTGTAATGCTGCAGCTGTCTGTCCACTTCTGGGTGGTGCCTGCATAACGTGCAGAGCCATCAGTAAACCAGGCTCTAGTCTTTTCCTCTTCGGTCAGTCGATCATAGGGAACACCCCATGAGGCTATAGGCACATGTTTGGCAGCAGATGGCAGTGTAACAGGAGTAGAAACCATAGGCATTTGAGCAACTTCTTCATGTAACTTGCTTGTGCCTTCAGGACCTGCTCTGGCCCGATCACGTATATACCACTTCCATTTGATAACAGACTGCTGCTGTGCGCGTCCCACTTTATGACTTGCAGGGTCTGATAGTACCCAGCTCATGATGGGTAGTTCAGGTCGCATAGTAACTTGGTGTCCTATTGTCAAACGTTCAGTTTCCACTAAGGCCCAATAGCAGGCCAAGAGCTGTTTTTCAAAGGGAGAATAGTTGTCTGCAGATGATGGTAGAGCTTTGCTCCAAAATCCCAAAGGTCTTTTCTGTGATTCACCTACAGGGGCCTGCCAGAGGCTCCAAACAGCATCTCTATCAGCCACAGACACCTCAAGTACCATCGGGTCTGCTGGGTCATATGGTCCAAGTGGTAGTGCAGCCTGCACAGCAGCCTGGACCTGTTGAAGGGCCTTCTCCTGTTCCAGGCCCCACACAAAGCTAGCAGCTTTCCGAGTCACTTGGTAAATAGGCCTAAGTAACACACCCAAGTGAGGGATGTGTTGTCTCCAGAATCCAAATAGACCCACTAAACGTTGTGCTTCTTTCTTGGTTGTAGGAGGGGCCAGGTGCAATAACTTATCTTTCACCTTAGAAGGAATATCTCTGCATGCTCCACACCACTGGACTCCTAAGAATTTCACTGAGGTAGATGGTCCTTGAATTTTGGTTGGATTTATTTCCCATCCTCTGATACGCATATGTGTTACCAATGAGTCCAAAGTGGTTGCTACTTCCTGCTCACTTGGTCCAATCAGCATAATGTCATCAATATAGTGCACCAATGTGATATTTTGTGGAAGATCCAAACGATCAAGATCCCTTCTAACTAAATTATGACACAGGGCAGGAGAGTTAATATATCCTTGAGGCAAAACTGTGAAAGTATACTGTTGGCCTTGCCAACTGAAAGCAAATTGCTTCTGGTGGTCCTTATGGACAGGTACTGAGAAGAAGGCATTTGCCAGATCAATAGCCGCATACCAGGTGCCAGGAGATGTGTTAATTTGCTCAAGTAATGAAACTACATCTGGTACAGCAGCTGCAATTGGAGTTACTACCTGATTTAGTTTTCGATAATCAACTGTCATTCTCCATGATCCATCTGTTTTCTGCACTGGCCAGATAGGAGAGTTAAACGGAGATGTGGTGGGAACCACCACCCCTGCATCTTTCAAGTCCTTGATAGTGGCAGTAATTTCTGCAATGCCTCCAGGAATACGATACTGTTTTTGATTCACTATTTTCTTTGGCAGAGGCAACTCTAAAGGTTTCCATTTGGCCTTTCCAACCATAATAGCCCTCACTCTACAGTTCAGGGAACCAATATGAGAATTCTGCCAATTTCTGAGTATATCTATCCCAATTATACATTCTGGAACTGGGGAAATCACCACAGGATGTGTCTGGGGACCTACTGGACCTATTGTGAGTCGGACATCAGTCAAAACTCCATTAATCACCTGCCCTCCATAAGCCTCTACTTTAACTGGAGGGCCACAATGTTTCTTGGGATCCCCTGGAATCAGTGTCAACTCAGAACCAGTATCCAGCAGACCCTGAAAAGTCTGATTATTTCCTTTTCCCCAGTGTACAGTTACCCTTGTAAAAGGCCTTAGGTCCCTCTGGGGAAGAACTGGAGAAAGGGTAACAGCAAAACCTTTGGGTGTCTTATCAAGATCCTTCCTCAGCGGAACCTGGCCACCCCTTCATTCAAGGGGTTCTGGATCTGCAAACTGTCTCAAGTCTGGAAATTGATTCACTGGCCGAGATTGCTGTTTACCATGATCTAATGTAGCCTTTCTTTCATTTGTTTGAGAATTTTTCTGCTTATACAGATCAAACAAATATGCAGTAGGCTTCCTATGTATTTCATTCCTGGAAACACCATGATTGGTTAGCCAGTACCAAAGGTCCAACCGAGTCATGCCATTATAAATTTCACCTCTCCTGTGCTGACCATTGCTGGGTATGTTATTATAAACATTCTTTTGTCTACGCTGTCCATTATAATAACTAGAATCACCTTGTCTCCGGCGATTCAATGCTGCCACCTGGCCCTTGTTACCTCGGAATCCAACTAAACCCAGTGAATTTAATTCATCTAATTGAGCAGAAGCATCTCCAATGCTAAGATCTGGTACAAGGAAAAGGGAAAGAACAAAACCCTTCAAATGTGCTGGTGCCCCTCTCACCAATTTGCGTCTTATAGAGCTAGTGAAAGGCATATCTTCTGGACCTTCCCATTGTGGACAATTATGCTTTACACAATATATCCACTCTAGCATTGCAATTTCCCTAAGTCTTAAAATCCCTTCATCAACACTAAGCCACGGAATATCAGGCATCTCCAAGTCATTTCCAGTAGGCCATCTTTTGATAAACACCTCAGCCAACCATTCAAACAAACTTTTGACACCTTTTTTAATTATGCGAGCTTCCGTATTAAACCTAGAATCTCTACTCAGAGGACCCATGTCAATAAACTCAGCCTGCTCTAGTCTTATGTTCCTTCCACCCTTATCCCACACCCTTAAAATCCATTCCCACACATATTCACCAGGTTTCTGCTTGAATGAATTAGCAAACTCATTAAGCTCCTTAGTAGTGTAGCGAATTTCCTCATGGACTACACTTTCTACCTCCCCTCTAGGAGCCTGTTTTGCTTTGAGTCTGGTTACAGGTCTAGAAGAAACTATTGGTGGGCCTTGAGAAACATCAGTAGTGAAAATCATTGCTGGTTTATCAGACTCTGCAAAATTAATTTCCTCATGTGGGGAAGGCATTATTTCAAGGGGTGGGGCTGAGGGTACTACTTCCTCAGGTGGGGCAAACCCTTGAGAATCTGAAGATTCAAAATTCTCAGCTTCAACATGGTCTTCCCACACATCCCCGTCCCATGTTGTAGGATCCCATTCTTTGCCAATTAGAGCCCTTACTTTAACTGTTGACACACTCTGAGGCTGAGACTTGAATTTTCGCTGTAGTTCAGCCAACCTTACAATGAGAGTTTCTGTTTGATTTTCTGCAACTTGAGCTCTATTGCTACAAGAGAGAAGATTCTCCTCAAGGACACACTTAGCAACTTTTAGATCGTTTACTTGTGTCTGGAGCCTTTCGATTTTATCACACAACTCCTTCCTTTCATTCATCATTTTTTCCACAGATACTAAGAGCAGCCAGCCAGTAAAATCATTTTCCAATTTTTTCCCCATCTTGTAGAAAGCTTTGTGCACTGAATCACCTAATTCATTAAGAAAATCAAGGGCATTTGCTTCTTTAAGTTCGGAATATAGTTTCAACCATGGGTCTTCAAAATTCTCTGAGCTCCCAGGAGGGAGAGAATCTGGAGAGGTTTCAATAGTTGAAAGTGCTGGTGGATCAACAAGCCAATTCCAGTATTTTAAAAGATTCATCCTTGTACTTCTGTTACTCTAGAACCACTCCTGGTACCAACTTCTGTATTAGTCAGGGTTCTCTAGAGTCACAGAACTATGGATAGTCTCTAGATAGTAAAGGAATTTATTGATGACTTAGAGTCGGCAGCCCAATTCCCAACAATTGTTCAGTCGCAGCTGTGAATGGAAGTCCAAGGATCTAGCAGTTACTCAGTCTCACGCAGCAAGCAGGCGAAGGAGCAAGAGCAAGAGCTAGACTCCCTTCTTTCAATGTCCTTATATTGTCTCCAGCAGAAGGTGTAGTCCAGATTAAAGGTGTGTTCCGCCACACCTTTAATCCCAGATGAAAGGCGTAGCCCAGATTAAAGGTGTGTTCCTTAAACTCGGAGATTCAATCTTCTGGAATCCATAGCCCCTATGGCTCAAGATCTTCAAACCAAGATCCAGATAAGGATCTCCAAGCCTCCAGATAAGGGTCACTGGTGAGCCTTCCAATTCCGGATTGTAGTTCATTCCAAATATTGTCAAGTTGACAACCAGGAATAGCCACTACACGGGATTTTCCCCTAAGTAATTAATATGATAATAAAGACGACAAGAAGCCAATTGCTGGGCAAAGAGGAGGAGGTGGAGCTTCTGCTTCTGAAGGCAAAAGAGGGGACATGGGAGGAAGAAACAGCCCTTTTATGGTTAGGCTGTGAGTGAGAGGAAGCAACATGTAGATGAGTAATTCTTAGACCTGGTGGTAGCTTGTATGTTGGAAGATTTCCATCATAAAATAGTTGATGAGTTTAGAATGATTGATTTTGTGCGCAGCACTTGTATTATTTGTTGATTTTAAGTTCAGATTTTGTGTTGTTTTTCATTCAAGATGACTTAGGTGGCCTGACTGAAAGAACAAAAGGTAGGAGGAATTTGGCCAGGCTTTGGAAAGGGAAGATTGAGCAATGACCAAGCTCCAGGGGGAGAAGCTAGTGCAGTAGTGTACAGGCTGGCAAGAGTGCACACTTATTGTTCCTTGGGGACCCAGAGATCCATGATCTTGGAATTCTGGAGAGGCAGAGCCAGCATTTGTGGGAGAGGTGTGGCCTAGGAGAAACATGCAGTCCTGGTCTCTAGCTATATACCAGGTTATGAACAGACATAAACCAATGATGTAGGCACTTACCCACTTTAGCATTGATTGGTTTGTTTTTTAAAACTACATGATATGCCTGGACATGTGGATCAGTATTTATGATGAATTTTGGAAGAGAACTGTCTTCAAATTGGAGGGGTATTTTTTTTTCAGCAGGAAGTTCAGGGATTCTGAGCATGTCTTCAAAATGTCTCAGCAAGTAAGGGAAATGAGTGCAGGAAAGGAATCTAATCTATATGGTTCCAGATAGTAGATTGTTGAAGGGGATGGACTTTTGGCCATACAACTTGTCTATAGTATTTGTTCAATAATTTACATACAACACCAAGGACATAGAGATGGTCCTCTAGTACAGAGAGTTAGAACCTTGTCTATGTTTCCATTTTACTGTGAAAAGACACCATAGCCAAGTTCAGTCTTATTAAAGAATACAGTTACTAGAGGCTGGCTTAAAGCTTCAGAGGTTCAGTCTATTTTTATGGTGGGACGCATGTCAGCATGCTCGCAGTCATAGTGTTAGGAGATTTGATATTCTACAACTTGGATTGAAGGCAGCCAGGAAGAGAAACTCTTTCCACTTGCCGGCAGAAGAGGGCTCTATTCTGCACTGGGTAGAGCTTGAAGATAGGAACACGGAGCCTACCCCTACAGTGATGTCCTTCCTACAACAAGCCTCAGTTACTCCTAAAATCCCCTAATATTTTCCCTATCCATGGACCTAACATACTCAAACCTCCATAAACCTCAGTAACATGGTTCATATATACTTGGTCAAAAGTGATATCTTCAAGGATTAGAATCTTTAAATATTGATTCTGAATATGTTACGTCCAACCCACTTCTTCAAGGTGTCTGCATAAGAGGGGCTACCACAACCATGAAAAATTATTCCCATCCCCCACTGCAGCCCCTTCTTTGGAGCCTGGCAAACACGGACAAACCAGTCGTCACTTACAGTGAATCCGAGGCTGCACAGTAGAGTATCATGGACCTTCTAGGCTGCACTATGCCTCCCCTTAGACTTCACCAGCTTCACCTCACACTGGGTACCTTCAAACAGAGAATCTTGAGTCAGAAACTGTCACTAACAAAACAAAACAAAATAGAGAAACAATACAATTTTTCTGTTTCTCATGTACACAAAACAGATAGAATCTTATCTCTATGAATTACCTTTTAAAATAAGGACAAGGAAAACCAAGCTGAGCCCAAAGTCCATGGTGAGTGCTCTGTATTCAGTGCTGATTACTGGATGAGGGCCTGAGAATGAAGGTCTGGGCTCTTCTGAGAGCTGCAGGGTCAGGACAGAGGTGGTTTTCCTGGGTGCAGAGAAGTAATACCTGTAGGTCTTCCTGCTGTGGCATGCTCTGGAGTTGGACATGGGCAGAAGAAAGTCCTCATAGCAGATATGACACATGAAAGAAACCGTTTTAAGATGCAGAGTTGGAAAAATATTTCATATTCACATTTTCTTTGGTTTTATCACACTCCATTTAGTTTTCCTTAGAGCATGTGGATACAACATGTTTGGTTTCCATATTGTCATATGTCCTGGTATAAATGTGTAATTAAATATCACCACACATAATTGTGTTTCTAGATATAAGTTTAGCAATTGCCACCGTCTGTGCTACTCTTTGCAAAATTTTAATGTGGATCGAGGAATGTATTCTTGAATGTTTAACATTTAAGTCTGCTACACATATGTACATGACAAAAGAACTCTCTTTTTGACTACTTCCTATCATTAGATTAGCCATTTTTCTAAAATCTTTACTTTTAATTATGTGTATATGTGTTTGTGGGAGTAGTGTGGTGCTCACGGAGGCCACATTTATACTGAGTTTTCTATATGTACATGTGGTTATGAGGTGCACATTGTGGGTATCAGGAATTTAATCTGAACCCCTCAAAGTTCAATATTCTCTCTTAACCACCTAGCTATTTCTGCAGCACCTGGCGTAAAAATGATGACATTCCATCTCATTTTTGCTGTGGCTCTGTTCTCAATGTACTGAAAATCACATTAATCACTGTGAAACTGGAGGACACATTTTCAGTGACAACCAGGCACCATCTTATCAAATGAAACAGAAAGCAGTGCTCTGAGCAAAGGTAAAATTAGAGCAGGCTGATCGCAGCATAGGCAGTGTCGAGTGAGAAAACTATTCAGTTAGATGGGAAGAATTATTTCAGTAATAATAATGATATGTAACTTTGTTGGCTATAGCTAATAACAGAATATCGTGTGTTTCATATATGGAGAGAGATCTTATGAGTTATCATTCACAATGATAACTGTGTCATCATTAAATTGTGGACATGTGTTTGAAAACTTCATGTTAGGGAAGATGAATACAATTAACTTTAAACATGAATTAAATACAGTAAATGGCTGAAAGGTGACTAACACCACAGTCGGGAGAGAAATAATCTATTCCCAAATCCCCCTGGTTTTCCTCACCTACACAGTTGTCCACTTTGAGGGAATTTTTTTTTTTTTGGTAGATATGAACTCAATTATTTGTTTTTGTTTGACCCTATTAGACTATAGAATCATTTAACAAATCTTTCCACTATGTGAACAAATTTAGTAGAATGACCATGAAAAGTGGGCTCTAAAATATCTCTGTTGCTGGAAGGAAAACTCACAACTCTAACATTGAAACACATGCTGATAGACACAGGCCAGAACTCCCTAGATTCCAGAAGAGATCCTGGGAAGTCCCTTTGGGTCATCAGCGCCCCCTGCTGGTTGTGATCATCCCTGCAGAGAAGTATTTGTGCAGGCTCACATTGGACTTCCCACACTGTGTTTCTGGCACAGTAGTACATGGCTGTGTCATCAGTTTGGAGACTGTTCATTTTTAAGAAAACTTGGCTCTTGGAGTTGTCCTTGCTGATGCTCAGTCTGGATTTGAGAGCTGAATTATAGGTTGTGCTTCCATCACTCCATATCACTACCAGCCACTCCAGACCCTTTCCTGGAGGCTGGCGAACCCAGTGTACACCATAGCTAGTTAATGAGAACCCTGAGACGGTGCATGTGATGGACAGGCTCTGTGAGGGCGCCACCAGGCCAGGTCCTGACTCCTTCAGCTGCACCTGGGACAGGACACCTGGGGACAAGCAACATCACCATTAGTCACACATCTTCTAGCTGACATGTCTTAGTCCCTCTTCTGAAACCCTGAAACACTTACAGCTTGGGAAAGTCACCAGGCAGAGAAGCAGCCCCAGGACAGCCATGCTCTGATGGATGCTCTATGAGAAGAGGATGGGGCTTCTCGTCTTTGTGTGAGCTTTTATCCTCTGCCTGAGGGCTGCTTTGCATTGGGGGAGGTTCCCGAGGGAATAAAAGGAAGCAGTGAGCAAGGTTTCCAGTTTTCCGTCCTGGTGACAGAAGGTTGCTCTGTGCTTGTTGGAGAACCTGGAGAGGAACATAAGGAACGTTTTTTCTTGTACTGTTTGGAGTTCACATTGTAGATAAACAGGAAGTTGTAGGATTTGCACTGTGCAGCGCTAGAAAGAAAAATGGGAACATTTAGTAAATGAGCCCCCATTCATGTAGCACAGGGAGATCAGTGCCCCATGCCCTATGTTCAATTTTTATTTATGTATAATCCAGAAGAGTATTTAGGATGGAATTGGGCTCGTAGTGATCAGACATTCTACTTAAAGAACTATTTAAGACTATTCTTGTGGTGTCTGTGGAGCCAGATCCATTTTTGTTTGGGAATTGGATTGCAAGGAAGCCCAGCCAAAGCATTTAGTCTATTGATCTCACATGTTTATCTAAAAAGACCCAGGAGGTTTGATTTGGATCTCATCTCATTAGGCTCAGAAGATAGTCCTTGCCACTTAGGGACATGGAACTTGGGGACTAGCTTATGCAAGTCTTGATTTATGTCAGTCTATATTTCTATGTAGTTTGCTTTCTCTCTCTACCCTGAGATCATATCTCATAAAACCTCAAATTCCTAAATATGATTATTGCGTTGGGGAAGGATGGGAGGTCACCTGTTCATAATACTTTAGAATAAACAGTGACAGGCTGCTAGACTTGAGTTTCATTAACTGGAGTACAAAATAGGTTGAAGTAGTCTACAAGACAAGAAGTGTAGCAGAAGGCAGGCATGAATATGGGTAACCTGTGCTTGGAGGTGTTGAGCACTATGGAGAACAGATATTGTAGAGCTTTCCTCATTTCCTCAGTAATATAAAATCCAGGGAAAAGAAGTAAAAGACTGGATCCAACTGTACAGTCAGTTTTCAGAGACTGTGGGTCTGGGTCTATTACTTGTAATTGGAGGCCTCTGCTTTTGGTTTTTTTGTTTTGTTGTGCATAAACTTTGTCTTCTGATTGACAGTGATGGTGACAGGTCTTAACACTGGGGAATATCCATCTCATGCAAGTTGTGATGGAATCAGTTTAAGTCCACTTACTCAAGCTTAGGAATATATGTATACATGGCTGTGTACTCAGACCTCAGACTGTTTATTTTCAGGTAAAGTGTGTTTTTGGCATCATCTCTAGAGATAGTGAATTGGCCCTTCATTGTGTCTGGATAGTAGGTGCTATCTCCACCATTAAAAATTATTGTTGGGAAAGGATGGACCATCTAGAGTTTGCCATACCTGGGGATCCATCCCATAATCAGACTCCAAACTCTGACACCATTGCATACACCAGCAAGATTTTGCTGAAAGGACCCTGATATAGCTGTCTCTTGTGAGGCTATGCCGGGGCCTAGCAACTACAGAAGTGGATGCTCACAGTCAGCTATTGGATGGAACACAGGGCCCCCAATGGAGGAGCTAGTGAAAGTACCCACAGAAATAAAAGGGTCTGCAACTGTTGTGGGGGAACAACAATATGAAGTAACCAGTATCCCGGGAGCTCATGTCTCTAGCTGCATATGTATCAGAAGATGTCCTAGTCAGCCATCATTGAGAAGAGAGGCCCCTTGGTTTTGCAAACTTTATGTGCCTCATTACAGGGGAACGCCAGGGCCAGCAAGTGGGTGTGAGTGGGAAAAATTTTATTGTCACCCTCTCCATCCTTTTCTTTGAAGCCTGAAGGATCCAGGTCATTCAGTAGTCAGTGAGAATGAATCCAGAGGCTGCACAGGAGGGTTTCAATGACCCTACAGGCTGCACTAAGCCTCCCACAGACTCCACCATCTTCACCTCACACTGGGCACCTCACAACAGAGAATGCTTATTTGTAAACTGTCACTAACAAAACAAAACAAAATAGAGGAAAGAAAAATTTTTCTATTTCTCCTGTACACAATACTGGCAGGATCTTATTTCTACAAATTACCTCTTAAAATGAGGACAAGGAAAACACAGCTGAGCCCAAAGTCCATGGTGAGTGGTTTGTATTCAGTGCTGATTTCGAATGTGAGGACCTGCACAGTCAGGTCTCAGGGACTGTGGGTCTATTACTTACAATTGGAGTCTTTACCTTTTGGGCTTATTGTTTTGTTTGTTTTGCACTGGATGGAGAGACACCCATCCTGTGCAAGTTTTGATGGTTTTAGTGCAAGTTCACTTGCTCCAATTTGGGTATTTATTTATTTATTTATTTATTTATTTATATTTTTTGGAAGTTTTATTTTCAAGCCAGTGTTTCTCTGATAATCCTAGCTCTTTTGGATCTCTACCAGTCCTGGAACTCTGTAGATTGTCAAGGTCTGTAGGGCAATGGGCTATGCACAGATAGGCTGGTCTCCAGTTGAGTTGAGGTCTGAACCCTGGTAAAACCCGGGGGTGGACGTTCCCACCCACGTGGGATGGAATGTGTTCACTCGTGACTTCTGGATGCCTGTCTCATGTTGAAAATACTGCTCCCACAGCCCCCACAGGAGAAGTTGTGGCTAGTAGTCACATACACAATGTTCCAAGCTTGTGACCTTTAGGCTAAACTCCTTCACAGTTACCTAGCAACTGCAAGATAACAAGCTCACTATAAAGGGGGCTACTTGTCCCCACTTTGCTCTCTTCTCTATCTTTCTCTCTCTCTCTCTTTCTCTCTCAGTCTCTCTTTGTCTCTCTCTCTCTCTGTCTCTCTCTGTTTCTGTCTTTCTCTTTTTATTCTCTCATCTTTCCTGTTTCTCCCTCTTTCCCCCTTTCCTCTTCTTGGTCAGGGCCAATCTCTCTTTCTCTTTCCACATTCTCTCCTTTCTCCCTACCTTTCTACAATAAAGTTCTAAAACCATTGACTGTCTCTGTTCATCAACCCCCATTGTGCTTGGATGATGGAATAAGCTTACTCCTAACTGGCCTTGCTTTATCTCCCATCAGAAGGCCTTCCTGTGATCCAGTCACGGACCAGACTAAGGACTATCACCTCTGTCGGAACCTCTTTCCCTCTGCCCTATTCTTGTATTTTTAGGGCCCATATTGTGTAGTCCTGGGGCGCCTGGTACCAGGGACTGCCCCTTGTCCACCCTCCACTGTATGGGGTGAGTGGCTTCACACAGCCAGGTGCCCACCCAGAGCCAAGTGGAAATTATCCTGCAGTCCTCCCGTGTCTGCCAGCCCAGAGCACATGAACTCTGGCCAGACACGGGCTCTCTCCCTCCCTCTTCTTCCCCTACACCCACAGCCCTGCAAAGGGCCATTCATGAGGAATAACACACTGCTTCAGAACGCATGGGAGGTGTCTCTGTAGTTAGCACAAACATTTATCTAAGGGATCAATTAGAAGTTTTGAAAAAAAACTTTTAATAGTTAAGCTAGGGATTTTTTTAAGGTCAAGGAACAAGAGCACTGGAAGCACCAGCTGATATGACTGTTTTTTGTTTGTTTTTTTTTTGTTTTTTTTTCTTGTTTTTTTTCTTTTTTGACCCTGGGCTGGTGAATAAGGTTATGGTTTTCTTATACACATGTTAGCACTCAGCTTTGTAATATGACTTAATAAAATGATTGATGAGTAGATGCGAGTTCTGTTTGTTAAAGTAGAAATGATTGTTTTTATACAAAGGTATAAAATTGTGATTCTATTAATATTTTTGTAAGATTAATTTTAAGATAAACAATAAAATAATTAATCCTCTCATTGTAAATCTGAATTGCTGACTGCCAGTAAAAAAAAAAAACCAAAAAACAACAAAAAAAACTGATTGAAACAATTACCTTGCTTACCCACACTTTGTGAATCTGAAAAGTTGCTTAGTAATGAATATACAACAGTTCTTTGATTAATTTGTTTTCTTTATCTGCACTACATAATATTTTTTCATGTAAATGTATTGGAGAATGTTGTATCTGTTTATAGTCATTCAGTAAAAAAAATACAATGTAATCACATTTTAATTTTGGAGAATTTTGGTGGTATATATATAAGCCATAGGAGAAAAATACTGTTTTTTGGATCTTAGATCCATCTATCAAATCTGTATGAATGTATTATGTGTGTAGGTTTGTTGGAATGAATTCATTGGAATTTGCTGCAACCATCAAATCCATCTATCTATCTATCTATCTATCTATCTATCTATCTATCTATCTATGTCTATTTATAATTTTTGGAGCCTGATTGTTGTTATAAATAAGGTTAAGGAATTACAAGCTGCAAGAGACCCATTGGATGAATTACTCTAATAACTGATCTTAAAAAATTCAAAATTTTACATTTTCCATATTTCTTCATCATAAAAAAATCAGGGGAGATCCATAGGCTTGTAGATTCTTCTGTATATTGAGCCTCCAGCTATTCTCATATCAGCTGTTCAAGTGCCTGCAGTTTCTCCTTAGTTATGGGCCACTGAGATCAGTGTAGGCTTGTTAAACAATGAATTTAAGGATAAGGCCATTGGTATTTTGGAGTGCCCTCCTTAGGACATCAGAACACTGCCCTTTAAGTAGTAACTGGTGGTTTACTGTATTAGTTCCCCTTCCTCTATTTCACTCTTTGAGGCTCTTCCCTCCACTGTGTTAATGGCTGCCACAGCAGACCAGCCTCCAGTACAAATATTCCCAGTCTCTTCCCATCTTGGGGGTATGAGTCTATAGTTTGAGTAAGCCCATGTATTTAAACGTTTTTTTCACACAAGTCCAGTACATCTCATATGAAATCATGACCTCTTTATGATGTCTTTGTGGCAGATAGCCCTGGAGCTAATCATATTTGATATTAATTCTGTTCTCTTGTGTGGGGTTATCAACACGTCAACACTCAGGTAATTTCCTATAAACCTTCTTCCTACCTTAATTTATAAATAAAGGCTAGAGCCACTGATTGGGGGATGAAGAGGGGAAGGTGCAGCTGAAAGTTTTGGGAGAGAAAGAGTGAGGGAGAGGATGACATAGGAGGAGGAGGAAGGAAAGTAGAGCAGAAGCAGCTGGCCTGGAGAAACCACAAGTTATAAGGGATCTCTCATATGGTAGTGGAGTGGTAGATCTGCCCAGTCTAGGTGCACAGCACGTATTCATATTAATTGAGTTGTGTTTTCATTGCCCGGGCTTATTTCTGTTGGAGATTTACTGCAACATGCCTCTGATCTATATATTGCTATAGGATAGAATCCTACCTTGTCAAAACTTTGCTTCATCTCATTATCAGGAATATGCTGTATAAATACTGGGAAGGCTAATTGTGATATTGTAACTTCAGACTGCCCATTCTCTAACTCTGGCATGACTGATGGATTGAGATTAATCCTTCCTTTCATAAGTGTCATGTTCATCACATTGTCCTCCAGCATTTTAAGTTTTCTCTGACCCAAATGCGCCTCAGTGCTGTTTATTTTCTTCTTTTCTACTGTGGATGACTCTCACTCTCTTGCTCAGTCATTGAGGCTGAGCCATTTCATTCTTTCTTTTCCTGTGTTCCTTCCTTCCCAAGGAGTTCCAAGTCCACCCATAACTTCTCCAGTTGCACATCCAACTCTGCAACCTTTTCAGAAAAGAGAAATAGAATGAACCCTTTCTTTTGTCATATGAAAATTTTGATTTATTTGTTTCTCAGACCCTCAGTATCTACTCACAAATTTTCCAACTGCTTAGCTTTTCTTTCAACCATTTTTTAAAATACAGAGAACATACAAAGATGAAAAATTTAAAAACAAATTAAACAAAGCAGAAAGTCCTCTCTGGAACCAAAACCTGCTCATCTCACATTAGTAGGCACCATAAAGTTTTTGCAGGCATTGTGAACAGAAATAGTCCCTGCTTCATGTCATGACGTTTCTCTATGACTTTATAAATTCTGCCCAGCACCATGTTGGCTGCCACTTGTAGCCAGTCTCTGCTCTTTTGTGTGTTCTTCCTTGTCCCATGCTTTGTCTCCTTGATTTCACTTTCCATCACTAGATAGAGGACACAGAGGGTACAGGGAAGAGAAAGGTAGAGATCCTTGAATCTATTTTTTTGTTTTAAATTCTTTCCTGTTTTTGTTTTTTGTTTTAGATTTTAAAAAAATGCTTATTCAATAGGAAGAACCAAGGTGGAAATTTTAAAAGTACAGTTACAGTGGTGATTATTGAACCCTTATTGTTCCTTTGCAACTCAAAAGCAAAATGTTGTAAAGATGAAAAGGAGAGGACCATACAGTTTACATGGTGGGACTCATGTCTCTAGCTGCACATGTAGGAGAGGGTGGCCTAGTCAGTCATCAATGGGAAGAGGCCCTTGGTCCTGTGAAAGTTCTATGCACCACTACATAGGAATGCCTGGGCCAGGAAGTGCAAGATGGTTGGTTGGGGAGCAGCAGGGAGGGAGGAGGAGATAGGTGATTTTTAAAGGGAAAACTTGGAAAATATTCAATAAAAAAATTTGTTTCCTGTTTATACATGACTACCAACAAACCAAAACCACTGTCCCAAATGACCAGCAACAACCAATCCAACCTCTTAGGGCCCTAACATTTAAGTTCCTGAATTCAAATGTCTGACAATCACAAAAAGTATCTGGAGCTGGCAAAATCAAAGCTGTGCTAGAGCATGAGACAATCCCCCATCAGCTGCTGTAGATGGTCTGCAGTAGCCTCATGTCGCCACACCTGGAATTAAACTGAAGACAAATTCTTCTAAGATTTCTGTGTTTTGTAAGGAACCAAAATTTCAAATTGTTACTGCATTGCCAAAACCCACAACTGGAAGTTTTACAGACATTTAAGTGATTGGCCTCATGATATTCATTCATAGACACAGAATGGCTGAAAAAAATCCATAATTGAGCCTTTGTTTTAAAATTATTATACACTGTACATATGTGTTTCATAGATTCAAATATTTCATTAGCATGCACTATGTGTAGTGATAAGATGTTGTGAGAGATATTATAATAGACTGGCAGGCTTCGTACACTACTGCCAGCAAACTCTCTGCCCCAGTGCCGTCTCTGGGCCTCTACCTCTAGACCAGCACCATCATGGGTGATGGAGGCTGAAGGCTGTGTTCCCCACATGATTCAGTTTGCTGCCTCAGTGCAGCTAGTTCCCTCTCATGCCAGGCACAGTCCCTATGGCTCTGTCTCTAGCTAGCCCCAGCAGGGAGGCAGGCAGTGACTGATAGCTGTGTTCCCATTTCTGGTTTGCTTTTTCTGGAGCTGCCAGTTCCTTATCAGCCATAAAACCCCATTGTTGGTGGTTCCACATTCCTGTAACACAATAAATCAAAAATCTAGACTCTTAACCAGTCATATTTTTGTATCAATAAATTCTTAATTCACAAGATGCCCACATAATAACTTCTGTGCCAATTGATAATGATACATGTTGCCCACCTAGGTTAGGCAAGTCACCCCAATTGTTTTGTCCCTATAATGACATATCTAGCTGTGGCTATTTGAAGCCATGCTTGTTCTGAATCATCCTGTGCATTGTCTATCTCACTTCCCTTCCCTCTCTTGAGTTGCTTTCTCTCTCTCTACAACCCTTACCTCCACCTCCCGTTTTTCTGTCCAATCACAGACCTCCTGCTGCACTAATATTTTAAAGTAATTGGACAGGGAAAATACTGCCACAATATGATCCAGTGCTGAAGACATATCCCAGGTGTATGGTGCCTTTCTCCCTGAGTAAGAATCTCATTTTGACCCTCAGCACTTATTTAAGAAACTGGGTGACATGGTTTATTTACATACTCCAAGGAATTAGAGTTGGTGACCAGCGGTTCTCTGGTACTTTCCATCTAATAATTGTATCTGAATCTGTGAACTCCAGGTTTACTATGAGACCCTGTTGCCAAAAGTCAGGTAGAAATCAATGGTACTCTATGTGCAGGATCATCTTGTGGCCTCCATGAGCACGTGTAAGCATACACATATGCACACCCAGTCTCAGCATGTTGCACTGCCATTTATGCAAGCATTGCCCATTCTCTGCCTGGCACTCATGTTTATTAGTTATTTAGAACTGTTTTATGGATGCCACAGTCATTGACTGAACTGGTTGTTATGGAACGCAAACACTGAGCTATTAAGACTCCCTCTAGACTTGTTCCTTCTGCACCACTTTCCATCTATGATTTATACTCTAGAGACTGCCACTTCCTCTCCAGCCATTCAACTGTTTCATTCAGTCTGTGAATGTGAGAAATGATATTTTCATGTGTAAAATACCTATAAATGTATTTAATTGTTTATTTGTTTTGGTCATTGAACTCAAGATATTTCATGGGTAGGCAAGGATTCTACTATTCAGCTTTATGTATAGCTGTTCTATCTTCTAAACGTCACCTTTTCCAAAGAAAATAATGCTTTGATGACTAACTTTGGTTTATCCAATCCTAAAATGAGCATCAGCCACACCAAAATTTTTCGTTGTCATCCAGCATTTGTGACAATAAAAAACAGAAAGTGTAAAGAGAAAAGGAGGAATCAATTTCATATCACTTGCTGACTCCTCTTCTGAGTCTGGCCTGCACTACATCATCAGTTGGGCTGGGAAAATGACCCACAGCATATATAGGAATCTCATGATTTACTGATCAACACCACTTGAATGAAAATAATAAAATAAAATAAAAAGAGTGTACTGTGTTTATGAGCAACACAGTCTTTGCCACACTTTGAAATGAGGAAGACAGGAGTTGAAGTGAGTTATCAGCCTCTGATAAGGGTGTTCTGAATCTCACTGTGAATGTTAGGTAGGAAGGGGAGCTATAATGTCTTCAGAGACTTCTTCAATGGAAGAGATGCCCAATCCTGAGGGCAATAACTTACTCCCAGCTTTCCTGGGCACTTAACCCCTGAACTGAGCTATGTGGTCATAGGATGCTGTGGTAAACTCTGCCATGTAAACCATTTACATATTATGAGAAAATATGCACCACCCAAACAAACATAAACACCCTGATGTAGACATACAGAAAGACATGCACAGCAGGCAGACTATACAAAGACACATACATGCATACTAATATCCTGTTTTATTTAGAACAGTTTTTCAGTCTATGTTACCTATGCTACTTAAAATGGACAATATCATGATTATGTATAGTATACTGTGATTATATAGGTTCATCCCCATTAACTTCCCTCTTCTTCCATTCATTCCTAATAACCCTTCTGGCCTCCCCTTGTCTCATGTCTCTTTGTTCCTTTCTTCCCTTTATTCTTGATTTCTATCTTCCCTCTCTTCTTTATCTTATTGGATTTAATATCCATTCTTTGTTGATTATGTAACCTACTCTGCCCACAAGCGATGAATAAGTTGAAGAAGTCAATTAGAGGCTGGAGGGCACGAATATGTCTGCTCATGAGGACACCAACTCTCAACTCCTTCATCTATATGCTAAGTTTTAGCCTACTAATTCAAATCTCAGATAAGTTTTAGAAATGAAAAGAATTATGAGACTTATCTCTTGTTGGAGACAAACATTGTCCTAACATTTGACAGGAAGTAGTGATGTTTCAAATACAATCTTTAGAAATCAAGAGAAGGAATATATTTTTGAAATATTTCTATTTGAATCAAGATCTCATATATAGTACACAAGAACTCAACCATTGGGATAACTAGTTCAACCATTGGGATAACTAGTAGCATTGAGGGAGAGATTTTGAAATACTTTGTTTTTAATTATGTGTATATGATTATATGTGGGTAGTGTGGTGCTCATGGAGTCAAAGGGAGGGCACAGGGTCCACTGTGCTGACATGACACTGGTCATTTTGTGCTGACCTCTATTTAGGGTTTACAATCTTAAAGTTCATTTGCTTCTTCATGATCTGAGGCTGGTAATGACAAAGAATAACTTGCCCCTTGTGATGGTCTCCATTTTGATAAGGTAAGATCTCAAATGAAACTGAAAAACAATGTGATGCATATTTAAAATATCACTGTGGTTCAAGTCCTTGTCACAGAAGAACTCTTACATTGGACATAATCTCTGACCTTAGGTCTCTATGACTACAAAAAGAGCTGAGTGTGGCATGAAACCAGTATTCTATCCATGGAGGTGTTCAGTGGGAATATTATCACTGAGGCTCACTGGAAAATTAGTCTAGTCAGTGGTGCAGTACATGAATAATAATTGAAGCTGTCTTAAAAATGAGTAGATTTTTAGAGAAAGTTATAACATGTCAAACTACACAAGTACTCCTACATACACACACAAAGTGAAGGAGGGAGGAATGGGGGCAAAGGCAGAGCTAGTGAAGGAGGAGAAAGAACAAAGCAGAGAAAATGGATAATGCATCAGTAGGACAGAGTATAATATGTTAATGAAAATATATATCACAATGCAAAGTTGATTTTTCAAATAAAAATTTGGATATTTCAAGGATTACTACACACTATACCTGTCTACAGAATCTTTAAGTGTGATATGGGTAGGCAGCACAAACACAGAAGAGTCCATCCCTGTATGCCTCTTTCAAAAGGTTCTTGTGTGAATCAGAACTCTCTGAGGTCACAACATTCCCTTCTTGTCCTGATCAGTCTGCAGGGATGGTTGTGTCTGAGCTCACACTAACATCCATTCACTGTATATCCTGCACAATGATACATGGCTGTGTTCTCAGTCTGCAAATTTCCAGGTAGAGGTTGTTCTTGGCATTGTCTCTGGTGATGATGAATTGGCTTTTCATGGCTTCAGCACAGTTGATGGAACTATCTCCATTAATGTATGGTCACCACTGAAGACCCTTCCCTAGAGCCTGGAGGACCCCACTTATATAGTAATCACTGAATGTGAATCAAGAGGTTTAACATGAGAGTTTCAGGGACTTTTAGGCATTACTATGCCTTTATTAGACTTCACCAGCTCTACCTCACCCTGAACACCAGCAAAACAGAGTATTCTGGGTAGAAATCTATCCTAGAAGTCCAGCATCTTCCTATCCTGGTCATAGAAATATGAGGCAGCTCTTCCCAATGAAATCCTTTCTCAACAACAACAACAACAGCAACAACAACAACAACAACAACAAACAACAACAACAACAACAACAACAACAACAAGAAGGAGAATCCAGATGAGCCCCAAGTCCATGGTGAATGGTCTGTGTTCACTGCTGATCAATGAATGTGAGGATCTGGGAATCCAGGACTTGGCTTCTCTGCCAGAGATACAGGGGTCAGGGCATATATTGTTTTCATGGGTACAAAAACATAAGTCTTATTTGCAACTCTTCCTGCTATAGCATTCTCTGAAGTTGGACCCTTCGGAGAAGGCAATGCTCAGAGAAGATATAAAATATCAAAGACAACGATGCCAGTTACAAAAATTGAAATAGTAAAGTACCTCTGTGTATACCTTTTTATTGCTAATGATTACCACACTTCATCTAGTTCCTCTCTCTGCATATGCAAAGAACATGCTGTGTTTCTATAATGTCATATCTCCTCAGTACAATGTGAAAATAAAAGCAAGATACATAGTTGTGTTTCCATACAGGAGCTTAGTCTTTCCCACTCTGTGGTCTAGACATGGCTTCTCCTTGATGTCTATCTTTGACAAAGTCTGAGCTTCCTGGAAACGTTAACAACACTGCTTTCCTGTGATAGGGACACTTAGGACATTTCTGAACTTTATTCATTTTAGAGAGATGCTTTCCTCAGGTCATCAGGGTTTGTAAATGAGGCATACTTGGTTACTGTCTGATTATTGAGTAGAGATTACTATGAAGACATATTTACTGGAAACCCATTTGTGTCCATCCTCCAGTTCTTTCTATGATCCCTATTAACTGCACCATTTTCTTCTCTTCATTCACTAGGCACCTCATGACTATTTTTTTCATCTACTCTTGTATGTGTGTGTGTGTGTGTGTGTGTGTGTGTGTGTGTGGTTTTTTAATTTTAGTTTCATTCCTCCCCTTTTATATACTGAGAATAACCTAGGCACTCAATGAATGTTTGTAACAAGACACAATATCTTGACATCAACATAGCATTTTCAGTAGATTTGGCATTCACCCTCCCCCCCCCCCAGTTCTCATGCTTCCCTTCTTCTCATCACTTTCTCTTACCACATGGCACTTGTCCTGTTAAAGCACCAGCATTTCCCTGCCCACACACAAGTGCAGAGTTTTTCCTTCCCAATCCACATTATGTATTTGACACAGATGTTTTTCAGTTTTGTTCACGTTTCATGTAGGCTAAAGGAACACTAAGAAAGAGGAGGTAGAAAGACCATGAGAGGTCGAGCACAGAGAGGAGTGTTGTTAAATAATGTCTTCTGGACATGTCCTGCTATCACAGTGAAGGATTTATAATCCAGGAGCAAGTCAGCATGTTCTGCCTAGCAGCCTGTAATGGTTCATGCATGCACAGCAGGCAATTTTGCATTCACTAACACAAAACCTGCATGAGACTCAGAGAAGAACAAAGACAAAGTGTGTGACCTTGGCAGCCAATTGGATGGTTGCAGCCATGTGGAGATGTGTGGGGAACAAAATAAAGGGACATCCCTGGGGAGGCCCAGGAGAAGTTGGGGAGGAAAAATATGTCATGTCCGGCCAGAGTTCCTGTGCTCTGGGCAGGGAGATGTGGGGAGACCACCAGGTGCTTTTCACACAGCCCTGGGTGGAGATTTAGGCCTCTGACCCATGAGGCAGGGGGTTGAGAAGAGACAGCCCCCAACCGGGACCCAAAGGAGATACCCTGTAGTCCCAGAGTTATAGGAGAGAGGGAATAGGGGAAGAAGTTCCCAACACTGACCAGAGTGTGCAGCGGGTCTTGGTAGAGTAGAGACTCCTTGTGGTTTATTATAGAAATGCAAGGGAAACACATAAAACTCAAGACAAAAGAAGACAAAAGTGTGGACACTTTGCTTCTTCTTAGAATTGGGAACAAAACACCCATGGAAAGAGTTACAGAGACAAACATTGGAGCTGAGACGAAAGGATGGACCATCTAGAGACTTCCATACCCGGGGATCTATCCCATAATCAGCCCCCAAATGCTGACATCATTACACACACTAGCAAGATTTTGCTGAAAGGACCCTGATATAGCTGTCTCTTGCAAGGCTCTGCCGGGGCCTAGCAAACACAGAAGTGGATGCTCACAGTCAGCTATTGGATGGATCACAGGGCCCCCAATGTAGGAGTTAGAGAAAGTACCCAAGGAGCTAAAGGGATCTGCAACCCTATAGGTGGAACAACAATATGAACTAACCAGTACCCCCTGGAGCTCATGTATGTATATGTATCTAGCTGCATATGTATCAGAAGATGACCTTGTTGGCCATCAGTGGAAAGAGGGGCCCATTAGTCTTGCAAACTTTATATGCCTCAGTACAGGGGAACTCCAGGGCCAGAAGTGGGAGTGGGGGGAGAGGAGTGGGGGAAGGGCTAGGGAGACTTTTGGGGTAGCTTTGGAAATGTAAATAAAGAAAATACCTAATTATAAAATCATAAAAATTTAAAAAAATACGGCCATATTTTCCTGAGTGGAGTGCTCATTGTATGTCTTTGTGGCTATGTCTTTTTAGTTGAGGAAATATCATGAATATACAAGAGGCACCAAGGAGATATTGCTGCATCTCTGTATATCTGTCTATTCTGTAAACTATGTAACATCTATCTTTATATGTATTTTTGAAAATTTGGAAGGCAGATTTCATCTTTAGGATTCTTTCTAAAAAAGCTCTGAATACAAGACAAAACTTAAAGTACACAATGTGGATTTGGTAGATGTAGAATTCTGTATGAGACTATAAAAACAAAAACAACCAAAAAAAGAAAAAAAGAAAGAGAACAATAGAGAAAAAAGTCACATGCAGAAACAATGCAATAAAAAATTTATACTGTGCTCATCAAAAAAAAAAAAAAAGGAAATGCAAGGGAAAGAGAGAATAGAGAGAGAGAGACGGAGAGAGAGAGAAGTCTAGAGAGAAAGAGAAAGACAGAGAGTGGAGAGGAAAGAAGAAGACAAAGAAAGGGAAGAGGAGAGAGAAGTGAGAGAAGTGAGAGGTAAAGGAACAAAGGAGTAAGAGAGTGAGGTGGGGGCCTAACAGTCCCTTTTATGGTCTTCACTGTTGCTAGGTAACTGGGGAGGAGTTTAGCCTGAAGGTCAGAAGCTTGGGACATTCCTTACATGACAACTGACCATGCTTCTCTTGTGGGGGCTGTGGGAGGTTGTATCTTAGGCAGGTGCCAGAGTTCCAGGAGCATGAGGGAACACCTACTGTGTCATGCCTACTGATTCCTGTAGGTCAGTTACGATCATTACAGTTCAGACCTCAGCTTGACTGGATACCAGCCTGTCTGTGGGTAGTCCATTGCCTCATAGAGATGAGCATATATGGGCAGAGGTGTTATGGGCAGAAGGTATAAAGGCATTTTTTACTATAGCAATAAATGAGTCTGCTTTGACTTCTCATCTGGCTCCCAGAATCTGTGTCATTGATTTTGTGTATTCTTACCCACTACCCCTAAAGACAAACTCAGGGAGCCTAAGGCTAAAACAACATCTGGCACTTGAACAGGGGTAAGAGTGGCCCCTATGTAACCCAATATGATTCCAATGCTTCTTTTTGCTCCCATCTATTGTTTTTTGAGCACTGTATTTTGTCATGTGACAACAACCTTGATTTGGCCTTTCCTTTGTTCTTCCTTCATTGATATCCTTCCTGCATTGTGGTGTGGTCTAAGTGACCCCCTTTTGGTCAATTCTTGCTACGTTGGCCCCTTTCTATTCTATGTTATAAGACCCCCTTAGGTGAATGAGAGAGCTCATTGTTATTCCTTGTCTGTCTGTGTCTGTCAGTTCTTGTAGGATATATGACTTTGGATTTGGTTCATGTCTTCTCCACATAAAAACTGACAGTCCAGGAAACAGAAGAACTAAGGATTGGCACCCAATGGCCCTTTCCTATCTGAAGACATTTGTGGGAATAAGGCCACACACAGCCTAATAAGCTGCAGAACTTCCCCTCTAAGCACAAGACATTTGGATCACACACATAGTCTGTCTTGTTTGTGATAGTTTTACTTGTTTGTCCAAATTCAACCTGTTTTGCTGGCAGTGATATGGGGAAACTACCCTTTTATGCTAAAGAACAACAAATATGATTTGGTTAGGAGAGGCCTAAAGACTAAATTGTCAGACCTTGAGGGACTTTGGAATGTGGCTGAAATTCTGGCACCTTGGATCTCACCCAAGAATATGTGGGACCCCAATTTACTCTTGTGGATTATAGTGCTCTTCTGTACCAGCAAAAGAGTACCTCAGGTGTTACCTCCTGTCTCTTGTTTGTCCAGATTCGTCAGGCTATCATAGCAAGTCTTAAATCTTCCTCCCCCGAGTAAATGGTCACAACACAGAATAAATTTGTCAGGAACAGGCCAGTACTGACCACAGCACTACTGTCCCAAAGGAGAGCAAGCACCTGCTACACCCTCCTGAGGAGGAGGAGGATTCATCTCCACTCCCCCCACAATACCCCACCCTGTGACAATACCACTAAAGTCAGCTTTCTCATACTGTTTGTCCCCCCTTCAATTGCTAGACCTCCCCCTCAATATTGGGGGTGCAAATGCTGGAAACCAGAGATGGGGAAATCCTGCCCTGCCCCTCCACTGTCATACCCATGAACTTTGAGATGGTGGGAGACCCTTAATCTCTCAATCCTGGCATATCAAGTTTCTCCAGGATTGGACACATAGGCCAGACAAGACAATTCTGTTGGGAAATGTATTCTACAGAGAAGCAGTAACTTTAGGGACAGCACCTGCTCCAGTTGTTGGGGGATCCACATGGAGTCTAAGCTGGACATCTGCTACATATGTATCAGGGACCTAGGTTAGCCATTGTGTCCTTTTTGTAAGGTGACTCACCCTTTGAAAGACCCCTAGAGTCTAGGTTAGATGAATCTGTTGGTTTTCCTGTGAAGTTCCTATCCCCTTTAAGGCCTTCAATCCTTCAGCCAACTCTTCCATAAGAGACCCTGAGATATACCTAATGTTTGGCTTTGGGTCTCTGCATCTGTTTCAAATATCCAGGAGGGGACTCTCTTCTGTTCTTGGCAGAACTTGAACATAGGATCTCAACTCTCAGAACACCATATAGTGATGTACTTCCTCCATCAAGGCTACACATACTACAAAAAGGCCATACTTCCACTTCCTATAGGCCATGCATATTCAAACCACCACAGACCACAATAACCCATTTCAAATGTTCTTGGTCAAAAGTGAAGTCCTTAAGAATTAGGAATTTAAATGTTGGTTCTGATATATATATATATATATATATATATATATATATATATATATATATATATATATATTCCAACCGACTTCCAGTTCATTGTATTTCACCCACAGGCTGATCCTCAGCTTGGTCCTGTGTAACATGATACTGGATGCTTTATCTTTAGCATTGTGTGGAGAAGTTCAACTTACTATTGTGTGTTGTGTGTTCAGATTCAGTATTCTAGTAATCTCATCAATATGGCTTCCAAATCTTCCTCATGTTGCTGATCCATTAAGATGGATCCCAAATCCGGCACTGCTTCTCTGAATAACACTTTGCTTGATCAAATGTGAGACACTAGGCTCTTTCAGCCAACATCAACATCTGGGCTCTGGTCATAGTTTTTTTTATGTTAAGCATCACCTGTGCTACTGGTGCGTATTTGAACCATCATTGTAACAATGATATTCTATGCACATTTAGACTGCGGTCCACATATTCTATTCTGACCCATTAAATAGAAAGAGTTTTAAAGTTTAGCTTATGTCCTTTTAATTTCCAGCAAATGCTTTAGATGTAAATTACTTGTAATCGTGATCATGTTTGAAGATTGAGATCAGATTGGGATGGATTCACAAGGCATGAATCTTTTTGGAATTCAGCTTTATTTTCTGCATGAAATTTAGGGGTCATGCTCTCAGGTCTAGTATTTCAGACTATTATCTTTTGCCACAACTTATCTTAAAGTGTAGATGTTAATTAACTCTTTTTTTTGTTTTGTTTTTGTTTTTTGTTTTTGTTTTGTTTTGTTTTGTTTTGTTTTTTTGAGACAGGATTTCTCTGTGTAGCCCTGGCTGTCCTGGAACTCACTCTGTAGATCAGGCTGGCCTCAAACTCAGAAATTTGCCTGACTCTGCCTCCCAAGAGCTGGGATTAAAGGCATGCGTCGCCATGCCTGGCTTGAGTAACATTTTAGAGAGCCAATAAATTCATAACAGAAAACCATCTCCTCATGTTTAGGGTATGATTTGATTTTTATTTAATTTTTATCTCTGAAATCAGGACCAACATCCTTGTTAGTTTTTAGTACTGAAAATTCTACAGAGAAAAGATTTTATGCGTATGACACAGAGTAAAGAACTGTCTTGATAAATTGGGAAATACTGAAAATGTGGAGATTACTCTCTATAGGGAAGAAACCCTTGATAGAATTGTCCTGTCAGATGGAGAATGGCCTAATCATCTTGCCAGAGTTTTCATCCCAGCAAAACTCTGGGGACACTTTCTAGAGTAATCATCAAATGAGGCCTTGATGAGGCCATGGTGGTTTCTTTCCACTGATGAAGTAAAGTCCTATTGCAGGGGCCTAATAATGGCACACTGGACTCTGACTGATTTACTGTTTGTATGAAGAGAGCCTGAAGACTGTGATAACTGTATCCTGAATGACTATCTTAAAGATTGTCACTCAGTGAACTGTGCTGAATAGTGAGACTGGAGCAGAGCAAGAAGCAGAGGCTGGGGTCCCTTGGGTCACCTGTACATCAAGGACTCCTACCTCAACCTGAAGTACCTCACTGATGATGAAACAAAAATGCTTAGAGTCATTCAATTCTATGACCTTCCTGTATTAGCCAGTCTTCCAATACTCAACATCCTCTACCCTTTCCTCCATTTTCCTCCTAGGACACATATTTTTCTTAAAGGATGCAGATATTTTATATAGTTGTCTCCTTTTGGAATATCCTATAAACTGGTAACTTAATATGATTATTGGAAATGAGAACAATATTCTATTGGTGGGCATGAAGTAACCAGGACAACAGTCAGATAAAGACCCCAATCCTGGAACTTCATCAGAAGGTCTACATAGAAGAGTTTCAGGGGAACCAGTGGCCTTACTGGGGGTTACTGCTGCTGTGATGAAGCACTATGGCAAAGCAACTTGGGGTAAATGTGTTTATTTGGCCAACACTTCTGTATTGCTGTTCATTAGAAAAAGAAATGAAGACAGGAACTTATGTAGGGTAGAAAACTACAGGCAAAGTCTGATGCATAAAGATAAACATAGAAAGTGGACATGGTGCTCTTTCTTGAAACCATAGAAAAGATGTGAGATTAATGTGGGCTGGAACTACGGTGTTATATCCCAGTGGTCCTAACCACTGTATTTCTGAATTGTTGCACACAGTTTTCATATCTGGATCACAACATATTTGACCTAGTGTTTTCAAGACTATGTAAAACCCTGGTATAATTTGGCAGAGGGTGATCTCAGAGTGTAGCCACTACAGGAGCATCCTTCCTCATCAGATACATGTTTCTATCCTTGGCTAGGCATCCATGGGTGTGCACAGAACATTATGAGACAAGAAAAACATTCTGTATTTAGCTCCTCACAAAACTGAAAGCAAGTAAGTCAGACTCCTTAGGTTGAGTATATAATTTTAAAGGCTCTCATGACATGAGACCATGTTGAGGCTTCCTATGTATACTTATAGGGAATTTTGAAAAGTGACCCCAATTGGAGTGAGGTGACCACTGGGAAATAACAGTGAATTAAACATTTGTGGAGAACCCACATCCCAGCACTCCTTTGGCCAGTGAAAGAAATTAAAAGGAATTTACTTAAGGAAGTAAGATGGGGCAGTGGTGATGTTCTATATATTGTAGACAGGTCAGCCCTATTGCAATAGCTCCTATGGAAATTCGGGATTTAATTATACATGACTTCTCTCTTCATTTGCTTTAGTTCTGCAGTCTTCCACCCTGTGCTCCATGGTTCCCAAGTCTCCTATTTCTGGATTGCAATACACATATGCACATCTACTTTACAAATATACAGAAATTATGAGAACTTTGGTGTTTGGCTCTGAGAAGAAATGAATTACCAAAATAATCCCAGAAAATATTAATCAAATTGTGTTGGAAATTGCGATGAAATAGAAAAATTGTCTGTCTCAGGCATCATCAGTTTCTCTGCACCAGTTTCCAGTTATCCATTCATTCACTAGTGCAGTTGTGGCTACAGAGGTCTTGTGGGTGTTAAAGCCTTATCTTCCTTGCAGAAACAGTGTCCTCAAATAGGTGGATAGACCTGATGATGGCAGAGCAGGACAGATAATGTAGAATAACTCTGTAGAAGCACCTGTGATGGTCCCCAGTATCATCTTCTAGCTCACTGCCAACTTGGTGAACCCAGGAAAACAGAGACTATTCCTTTTATTTCTCCAGAACTCACAGGAAACCAATGTATTGCAGTTACAGCTATGCTATTATCACAGGCAACACATCTCCAGGACAAGCTGACAAACTTAGACCTTTTCTCAGGTCACATTCTGGTTTGATTGAATGGCCATCATCACCTGTCATCTAACACCCTCATACTCCTTTTGTTTTGTTTGTTTTGTTTTGTTTTGTTTTGTTTTGTTTTGTTTGTTTTGTTTTGTTTTGTTTTTGGAGACAGGGTTTCTCTGTATAGCCCTGGGTGTCCTGGGACTCACTTTGTAGTTGAGGCTGGCCTCGAACTCAGAAATCCTCCTGTCTCTGTCTCCCAAGTGCTGGGATGAAAGTTGAGTGCCACTATGCCTGGCCCTCCTACTCTTTTAGATAGTATCTGGTTCATTCAGGGTGGTATGGCCATAGATCCTCCCATTCTTTTGTAGCAACACCATATATATATTCCCAAAATACCTTTGTGAAATATTGTTGTATTTAGGTTCAAAATGCCACAGCTGATTTCTTTTGATGAAGAACAACTCAGAATAAGCCAACTATCTGTGATGTCATATCTCTCAGACATCAGTGTTAAAGAGAATTTTTAGAATCTTGGGGGAAGGAAAGGGGATTGATGTGTTAAAAGGAAAAATGATTTGTCCTATTAAATTATTGGGGAACTATATCTACCAAGGCATCACAAGTACAAATAGAAAAAGAAGAAGTTACCCTTTGAGTGGTTTTGGAGCAGTTTGCAGCAAATTGAAGCTCACTGAGTGTCGGTAGCAACATTGGCCTCACGTCTCAGTTCTGAGGCTTTGCACACATTTTGTCACCAGCATCACAGGTGAGTCAGTGCTGAGCTGTTGCCTATGGTTTGTGTGAGGATGATGGAGAGACTGGAAGTCATCTGGTTCATGGGTTACAGGCCCTGCCTGATTTCTTCTTGAATCCCACATCATGCTCTATGAAGGAAATCTTACTGAGTGTCAGCCCTGACTCTAGGGTTCCACAGTCTCAAGTGTTCTTTGGTTCTTTGGGATGTGATCCTGGTCCTCATAGAGATTCACTTCTGCCTCGTGTGATGCTCTGTGTTTTGTTCAAGCCAGAGTTTATCTTATATTTAAGTCATTTTTAGTGGGGCTGTACATATAGCTCTGTGCTTCAAGTTCTTAACACACCATGAGGATCTGTGTTTAATATCCATAACTTAAGATGGGGTAGTTTTGGTAGTAAATCAATAAACCCATCTATTATATGTAGAAACAGTGTGATGGTTGGAACACTTTGGGCAACCATTCTAAAAAGATAGTGATATCTAAGCCCAGTGATGGACTTTATTTCAAAGTCATTGTGTACACTGATAGAAGAAGATATCTCATTTCAATATGCACACACACACACACACACACACACACACACACAATGGCGACAAAGAGACAGAGAGAGATACAATAGTAGACAGAGAGAAAGAGACAGAAACAGAACAATAAAGAGACAAATAAACACATACAGGACTACAGAAAGACACAGTGAAATCATAAATAAGTAAATAAGTAAATAAATAAATAAATAAACGAATGCAAAACAGGTATAAATAAGGAAAATAGAAAGTTGTATAAACATTCGTAGAGGTCAAGGGTTGCTACAACCTATACTTTTTGATGTTATTAATAAAGTTTATTCATAAAGTTCTTACAGAAACACTTACCCCTGGATTAGTGTCACAGACATATACTCTATGTGCACCCTCTTCTTTTAAAGAGAATCAATGTAGAGTTACAAACTAGGCACAGAGGAGTCTAGCCCTCCATTACCCCAAGGACTCTTTATCGATTAAATAATTATTTCATAAATTTAGGACCAATATGTTGTCCCCAAGCAGTCCCACTTCCCAGATTTATTCCTCCTCCCACCATCCTCTTCACTTTCCCAAGAAACTCAACTTTGTATTGCCCATCCATGGGGCGTCAAGTCTAAAGCTTTAGGCTCATCTTCTCCCACTGAGGCAAGAAAACGCAGTTCCTTGAGACTTGGGTGCCAGGGTTCTCAGACCAGCCTGCATGATTTTTGGTTTGTGGCTTAGTCTCTGGGAGTTCCCAGGCATCCAGGTTAATTGGAACTATTGGTCTTCTCCTGGGGTTGTTATCCCCTTCAGATTTTTCATTCCTTCCTCTAACTCTTCCATTCCAGTATTCAAACTTAATCCAGTTGTACACTCTATTTACATCTGTCTCATTCAGGTGCTTGCAGAGCCTCTTAGAGGTCAGCCATGCTATGCTCCTGTCTGCAAGCACAATACAGTGTCAGTGACAAATGTCAGGGTTTGGTGCCTGCCTATGAGATAGATCCAAAGTTGGGAGGGTCACAGGTCAGCCATTTCTACAGTCTCTGGTCCATTTTGTCCTTGAATTACTTTTAGACAGGAACAATTTTGGATCGAATATTTTGACGGTGGGTTGAAGATAGGGTCTAATTGTACAGGCTGTAACTCTTCTGTGAATCAGAACTCCATGTGCTCTCTGCGCCCCCTGCTGGTCCTGGGTGCTCTGCAGGAGGTTTTAGTTTGAGCTCACAGTAACATTTCCTCATTGTGTGTCTTGCACAGTAATACATGGCCGTGTCCTCAGACCTCAGACTGCTCATTTGCAGGTACAGGGTGTTCTTGGCATTGTCTCTGGAGATGGTGAATCGCCCCTTCACACTGTCTGGATAGTAGGTGTAACTACCACCACTACTAATGGTTGCGACCCACTCCAGCCTCTTCTCCGGAGTCTGGCGAACCCAAGACATGGCATAGCTACTGAAAGTGAATCCAGAGGCTGCACAGGAGAGTTTCAGGGACCCTCCAGGCTTCACTAAGCCTCCCCCAGACTCCACCAGCATCACTTCACACTGGACACCTGCAAACAGAGAATACTGGTTGGAAAACTCTCACTAACAAAACAAACAACAATTTTTCTCTGTCTCATGTGCATACAACAGATGTCATCACTTCTCAATAAATTACCTTTTAAAACAAGGACAAGGAAAATCAAGCTGAGCCCGAAGTTCATGGTGAGGGGTCCGTGTTCAGTGCTGACTGAATGTGAGGAACTGGGAATCGAATCCAGGACAGGCCTCCTCTGTCAGAGCTGCAGGGTCAGGGCCAAGGTGTTTTTCATGGGCAGAGAGAAGACTCATTTGCATGTCTTCCTGCTATACCATGCTCTGGAGTTGGACTAAATCTGAAGTCACTGATGATACCAGATATAAGGCATCAAAAAACCAGATTTCAGTTACAGCATTTGAAACATATTGTAGTTTCACTTTTTTTTTCTTTTCTTTTTTTCTTTTTTTTTTTTTTTAACTTTTGGTTAGGGATTCACCATACTTTGTTTAGTTTCCCTCTGTTAATGTGTACAGAACAAGCTTCATTCCCATACTGCCATGTTTCCTTAGTGTAAATGTGTAATTAAATAGAACCACACATAACTGTATTTCAGGATATGAGCTCAGTCTTTCCAAAGTCTGGGCACAATGTGGCTTTTCAATAATATGGCTTTTGTAGAGGCTCACACCTATGAGCTGTTCATAGCAGATTCATCTCCGTGATGGGAGCACTCAGAATTTTCTGAATTTTACTTATTTGTGATAGAATGTCCTCAGGGTTTAGAGATTCTTTGTATCTGAAGAATTCCAGGTCCCCTTCTGTCTGAGACTCAGGGTTTGCAGTGGAAACATATTTCTTTTGCAACAAACTTTCTTGTTTTGCATCCCATAGTTCTCCCCTGTCTTCCTTTTTTAGTCCCCCTTCAACCATTTTTTTTTTTGCCATTTTATACCAGGTAACAATAAAAAATACTTCCAAAGAGGTTGTAAGAATTTGCATTCCCACAAGCCATGGGGAGACTTTTCCTTCTCTGAATCTTTGCCAGCACAAGCCATCACTTGAGGTTTTGATCTTAACCATTGTGACAGATATAAGATATAATCTCAGGGTGTTTTGATTTGCATTGTCCTAATTTCTATGAGTACTGACAATTTTGAAGGTAAGTTGGGGACTCCATCCAACCACTTAGGGCCCTCTGCATCTATTGGAAGTGATCTCTTCAGGGTCTATCTACAACTGTTAGGCATGAAGGCTAAGATTATCATCTGGGAAGCCTCTCACATCCCAGGTCTCTTGGACTTTGCAGAGCTTCCCCCTGTCTCCCACCTCCATTCAGCTGAATATTTAATCCATTTACCAGGACCTCTGGGCTGCTTTCCAGTCTCCCCCACACCCGATCCTCTCTGCCTTTCTCCCTTCCTCTCCCATTTCCACCAAATGTCTCTCTCTCCCTCTGCCTCCCCTGATTATTTTGTCCCTCTTTCTATATTGGATTGAAGAAATCCGTACTTGAGCTTTCGATCTTATTAAACTCTTTATGGTCTGTGGCTTTCATCATTGATATTCTATACTTTTAGTCTAATATCCACTTACCAGTGAGTACATCCCATGCAGGTCATTTTGATTCTGTTAGCTCACTCAAGATTATACTTTTTCATTTGATCTGTTTGCCTGAAAACTTTATGATGTTCTCACGTTTTAATTGCTGAGTAGAATACCATTGTGTAAGGGAACCCATATTTTCTATATACAATCTTTGTTTGAGGCACATCAGGGTTGTATCCATCTTTTGGCTATTAACAAATAAGGCTGCTATGGGCATAGTGGCACATACCTCCTAGTGGTATGGTGGAGCACATTTTATGTATATGCACAGGAGTGGTATGGCTGGATCTTCAGGTAGAATTATTTACAATTTTCTGAGGAGCTGCCAGATTGTTTTCCAGAATGGTTGCGCCGTTTTGTAACCTCACCAGCAATGCAAAAGTGTACACATCCTCACCAACATGCGCTGTCATTTGAATTTTTATCTTGACCATTATGATTGGTATAAAGTAGAATCTTAGGGTAGTTTTGATTTGCAATTCCCTGGTGACTACAAATATTGAATGTTTCTTTAAGTGATTCTCAGTCATTGGTGATTCCTCTGTTGAGAATTCTCTTGTTAGCTCTGTAGTCCATTTTTAATTGATTTATTTGGTTTTGTGGAGGATAACTTCTTGAGTTCTTTATATACTTTGGATATTGGCCTTCATTGGGATTTAGGGATACTGAAGATTATTTTTTTCCAATCTGTAGGTTGCCATTTTGTTTTATTGCCTTTGCCTTACAGAAGTTTTTCAGTTTCATGAGATCCTATCTACCAATTTATGATCCTAGAGCCTGAGCTATTGTGGTTCTGTTCAGGAAATTGAATCCTGCATCAATGAGTTCAAAACTATTCTCTACTTTTTGTTCATTTAGATTTAGTTAATCCAGTATTAGGTTGAAGTCTGCAATTCACTTTGATTTGAATTTCGTGCAGGATGATAGATATGAATCTATTTGCATTTAGATCAGGACCATTTGTGGGGGGATGCATTCTTATTATGATTTTTATTATGATTACTGGGTTCTTTGTCAAAAATCAAGTGTCCATAACAGTGTGGTTTTATGTCAGTGTATTCAATTCAATTACATTGATCATCATATCTGTTTCTATACAAATACCATGCAGTTTTAATAACTATTGCTCTAAAATACAGCTTGAGGTAGGGGATGGTGAATTCTCCTGAAGTGTTTTCATGGTTCAGGATTTTTTTAGCTACCCTCAATTTCTTGTTTCTCTATATGAAGTTGAGATTTGCTTTTTCAAGAATGTAATAAATTGGGTTGGATATTTAATGGGAATTCCACTGAATCTGTAGATTGAATTGTTAAAATTGGCATTTTCATTATGTTAATTCTGCCTATCCATGAGCATTAGAGTACTTTGCATCTTTGAGTTCTTTGATTTCTTTCTTCAGGGTCCTGAAGCTCTTGTCACACACATCTTTCACTTGCAAGATTAGAGTCACACCAAGCTAATTCATATTATTTTTGGTTATTGCAAAGAATGTTATTTTCCTAATTTCTTTCTCAGCCACTTTAACTTTTCTATAAAGGACAGCTCCTGAATTCTATGAAGTAATTTTGTTTCTAGCCACTTTGCTGAAGGTATTTATCAGCTTTCAGAGTTCTCTGGAAGAATTTTGAAGTCATTTATGTATATTATCCTATCATCTACCAATTACAATTCTTTGAATTTTTCTTTCTAATTTGTATCCTCCGATCTCCTTGAGTTGTCTTACAGCCCTAGCTAGAACTTTAAGTACATTATTATTGAATAAATAGGGTGAGATTGGGCAACTCTGACTCTTACTTTAGTAGAACTGCTTTATGTGTCTTTCTATTTAATTCAGTGTTAGCTACTTGCTGCCATTATGTGCATTGTTTTACCATGCTTAGGTATGTCCCTTTGAATCCCTGAACCATTCAAGGCTATTTTCCCCCTTTTCTCTCTCTTCCTCTTGGTTTGTTTGTTTCCTTCCTTCATCTCTCTCTTTATCTTCCTCTCTCTTCCTTTCTTTCTGTCCCAAATATTGCCTCTTTGCAGTTGTCCCCTATCAGGACCCTTCTGCCCATCTCCACCCCTTCACCTCTGAGATAGTGGGACACACTTGGGTGTTGCTGTATGCTGATATATCAAGTCTCTGAAGCCTTAGGCTCATCTTCACCTACTGAAGGACAAGGCAGACCTCTGCTACATGTGTGCCAGGGGAATCAATCCAGGCCCTCTGTGATTTTTGGTTGGTTATCAGTCTCTGAGATACCCCATGGGTCCAGGTTTACTGACCCTGTTCGTGTCTTTCTATGGGGTTGCTATTCCTTTGAGGTCTCTCAATTATCCTCCCAACTCTTCTTTAAGGATCCCAATCTCCATCCAATGTTTGGTTCTGGGTGTCTGCATCTGTTTCAATAAGATGCTGTGTGAAGTCTCTCCAAGAATAGTAATGCTAGAAAAATGCCTGTAAGCATAATGGAACATTATTAATAATGTCAGTGACTGGTGTATGCCAATTAGGTGGGTCTCAGGTATGACAGGTTATTGTTTGACCATTCCTCCAGTCTCTGCTCCATTTGTGCCCCTCCATTGCTTTTAGATAAAACTGATTTAGGGTCAAAAGTTTTGTGGGTGGATTGGTGTCCTTATCCCTCCACTGTCAGTCTTGCATGGCTATAAGAGGTGGCCTCATTAGATCCATGTCTTCACTGTTAGGTAAAATATTGAAAACATTTTCTAGTTTTCAGAGCTGGGACACTTCACCTTCAGTTCCTACTATTTTTAGATTAGGTCTTTTCATGGTATTTTGGATTTCTTGCATGTATTTGATAAGGAAATTTTTAGATTTACTATTTTCTTTACTTATACATCAAGTTTCCTGTATGTAGGGATTTTCCCCTAAATAATTAATATGATAATAAAGACGACAAGAAGCCAATTACTGGGCAAAGAGGAGGAGGTGGAGCTTTTGCTTCTGAAGGCAAAAGAGGGGACATGGGAGGAAGAAACAGCCCTTTTATGGTTAGGCTGTGAGTGAGAGGAAGCAACATGTAGATGAGTAACTCTTAGACCTGGTGGTAGCTTGTATGTTGGAAGATTTCCATCATAAAATAGTTGATGAGTTTAGAATGATTGATTTTGTGCGCAGCACTTGTATTATTTGTTGATTTTAAGTTCAGATTTTGTGTTGTTTTTCATTCAAGATGACTTAGGTGGCCTGACTGAAAGAACAAAAGGTAGGAGGAATTTGGCCAGGCTTTGGAAAGGGAAGATTGAGCAATGACCAAGCTCCAGGGGGAGAAGTTAGTGCAGTAGTGTACAGGCTGGCAAGAGTGCACACTTATTGTTCCTTGGGGACCCAGAGATCCATGATCTTGGAATTCTGGAGAGGCAGAGCCAGCATTTGTGGGAGAGGTGTGGCCTAGGAGAAACATGCAGTCCTGGTCTCTAGCTATATACCAGGTTATGAACAGACATAAACCAATGATGTAGGCACTTACCCACTTTAGCATTGATTGGTTTGTTTTTTAAAACTACATGATATGCCTGAACATGTGGATCAGTATTTATGATGAATTTTGGAAGAGAACTGTCTTCAAATTGGAGGGGTATTTTTTTTCAGCAGGAAGTTCAGGGATTCTGAGCATGTCTTCAAAATGTCTCAGCAAGTAAGGGAAATGAGTGCAGGAAAGGAATCTAATCTATATGGTTCCAGATAGTAGATTGTTGAAGGGGATGGACTTTTGGCCATACAACTTGTCTATAGTATTTGTTCAATAATTTACATACAACACCAAGGACATAGAGATGGTCCTCTAGTACAGAGAGTTAGAACCTTGTCTATGTTTCTATTTTACTGTGGTAAACAGACACCATATCCAAGTTCAGTGTTATTAAGAATACAGTTATTAGAGGCTGGCTTAAAGCTTCAGAGGTTCAGTCTATTTTTATGGTGGGACGCATGGCAGCATGCTCGCAGTCATAGTGTTAGGAGATTTGATATTCTACAACTTGGATTGAAGGCAGCCAGGAAGAGAAAGTCTTTCTACTTGCAGGCAGAAGAGGGCTCTATTCTGCACTGGGTAGAGCTTGAAGATAGGAACACAGAGCCTACCCCTACAGTGATGTCCTTCCTACAACAAGCCTCAGTTACTCCTAAAATCCCCTAATATTTTCCCTATCCATGGACCTAACATACTCAAACCTCCATAAACCTCAGTAACATGGTTCATATATACTTGGTCAAAAGTGATATCTTCAAGGATTAGAATCTTTAAATATTGATTCTGAATATGTTACGTCCAACCCACTTCTTCAAGGTGTCTGCATAAGAGGGGCTACCAGAACCATGAAAAATTATTCCCATCCCCCACTGCAGCCCCTTCTTTGGAGCCTGGCAAACCCAGGCAAACCAGTAGTCACTGACAGTGAATCCGAGGCTGCACAGTAGAGTATCATGGACCTTCTAGGCTGCACTATGCCTCCCCTTAGACTTCACCAGCTTCACCTCACACTGGGTACCTTCAAACAGAGAATCTTGAGTCAGAAACTGTCACTAACAAAACAAAACAAAATAGAGAAACAATACAATTTTTCTGTTTCTCATGTACACAAAACAGATAGAATCTTATCTCTATGAATTACCTTTTAAAATAAGGACAAGGAAAACCAAGCTGAGCCCAAAGTCCATGGTGAGTGCTCTGTATTCAGTGCTGATTACTGGAGGAGGGCCTGAGAATGAAGGTCTGGGCTCTTCTGAGAGCTGCAGGGTCAGGACAGAGGTGGTTTTTCTGGGTGCAGAGAAGTAATATCTGTAGGTCTTCCTGCTGTGGCATGCTCTGGAGTTGGACATGGGCAGAAGAAAGTCCTCATAGCAGATATGACACATGAAAGAAACCGTTTTAAGATGCAGAGTTGGAAAAATATTTCATATTCACATTTTCTTTGGTTTTATCACACTCCATTTAGTTTTCCTTAGAGCATGTGGATACAACATGTTTGGTTTCCATATTGTCATATGTCCTGGTATAAATGTGTAATTAAATATCACCACACATAATTGTGTTTCTAGATATAAGTTTAGCAATTGCCACCGTCTGTGCTACTCTTTGCAAAATTTTAATGTGGATCGAGGAATGTATTCTTGAATGTTTAACATTTCAGTCTGCTACACATATGTACATGACAAAAGAACTCTCTTTTTGACTACTTCCTATCATTAGATTAGCCATTTTTCTAAAATCTTTACTTTTAATTATGTGTATATGTGTTTGTGGGAGTAGTGTGGTGCTCACGGAGGCCACGTTTATACTGAGTTTTCTATATGTACATGTGGTTATGAGGTGCACATTGTGGGTATCAGGAATTTAATCTGAACCCCTCAAAGTTCAATATTCTCTCTTAACCACCTAGCTATTTCTGCAGCACCTGGCGTAACAATGATGACATTCCATCTCATTTTTGCTGTGGCTCTGTTCTCAATGTACTGAAAATCACATTAATCACTGTGAAACTGGAGGATACATTTTCAGTGACAACCAGGCACCATCTTATCAAATGAAGCAGAAAGCAGTGCTCTGAGCAAAGGTAAAATTAGAGCAGGCTGATCGCAGCATAGGCAGTGTAGAGTGAGAAAACTATTCAGTTAGATGGGAAGAATTATTTCAGTAATAATAATGATATGTAACTTTGTTGGCTATAGCTAATAACAGAATATTGTGTGTTTCATATATGGAGAGAGATCTTATGAGTTATCATTCACAATGATAACTGTGTCATCATTAAATTGTGGACATGTGTTTGAAAACTTCATGTTAGGGAAGATGAATACAATTAACTTTAAACATGAATTAAATACAGTAAATGGCTGAAAGGTGACTAACACCACAGTCGGGAGAGAAATAATCTATTCCCAAATCCTTCTGGTTTTCCTCACCTACACAGTTGTCCACTTTGAGGGATTTTTTTTTTTTTGGGTAGATATGAACTCAATTATTTGTTTTTGTTTGACCCTATTAGACTATAGAATCATTTAACAAATCTTTCCACTGTGTGAACAAATTTAGTAAAATGACAATGAAAAGTGGGCTCTAAAATATCTCTGTTGCTGGAAGGAAAACTAAGAACTCTAACATTGAAACACATGCTGATAGACACAGGTCAGAGCTCCCTAGATTCCAGAAGAGATCCTGGGAAGTCCCTTTGGGTCATCAGCGCCCCCTGCTGGTTGTGAGCATCCCTGCAGAGAAGTATTTGTGCAGGCTCACATTGGACTTCCCACACTGTGTGTCTGGCACAGTAGTACATGGCTGTGTCATCAGTTTGGAGACTGTTCATTTTTAAGAAAACTTGGCTCTTGGAGTTGTCCTTGCTGATGCTCAGTCTGGATTTGAGAGCTGAATTATAGGTTGTGCTTCCATCACTCCATATCACTACCAGCCACTCCAGACCCTTTCCTGGAGGCTGGCGAACCCAGTGTACACCATAGCTGGTTAATGAGAACCCTGAGATGGTGCATGTGATGGACAGGCTCTGTGAGGGCGCCACCAGGCCAGGTCCTGACTCCTTCAGCTGCACCTGGGACAGGACACCTGGGGACAAGCAACATCACCATTAGTCACACATCTCCTAGCTGACATGTCTTAGTCCCTTTTCTGAAACCATGAAACACTTACAGCTTGGGAAAGTCACCAGGCAGAGAAGCAGCCCCAGGACAGCCATGCTCTGATGGAGGCTCTATGAGAAGAGGATGGGGCTTCTCATCTTTGTGTGAGCTTTTATCCTCTGCCTGAGGGCTGCTTTGCATTGGGGGAGGTTCCCGAGAGAATAAAAGGAAGCAGTGAGCAAGGTTTCCAGTTTTCCCTCCTGGTGACAGAACGTTGCTCTGTGCTTGTTGGAGAACCTGGAGAGGAACATAATGAACGTTTTTCTCGTACTGTTTGGAGTTCACATTGTAGATAAACAGGAAGTTGTAGGATTTGCACTGTGCAGCGCTAGAAAGAAAAATGGGAACATTTAGTAAATGAGCCCCCATTCATGTAGCACAGGGAGATCAGTGCCCCATGCCCTATGTTCAATTTTTATTTATGTATAATCCAGAAGAGTATTTAGGATGGAATTGGGCTCGTAGTGATCAGAGATTCTACTTAAAGAACTATTTAAGACTATTCTTGTGGTGTCTGTGGAGCCAGATCCATTTTTGTTTGGGAATTGGATTGCAAGGAAGCCCAGCCAAAGCATTTAGTCTATTGATCTCACATGTTTATCTAAAAAGACCCAGGAGGTTTGATTTGGATCTCATCTCACTAGGCTCAGAAGATAGTCCTTGCCACTTAGGGACATGGAACTTGGGGACTAGCTTATGCAAGTCTTGATTTATGTCAGTCTATATTTCTATGTAGTTTGCTTTCTCTCTCTCCCCTGAGATCATATCTCATAAAACCTCAAATTCCTAAATATGATTATTGCATTTGGGAAGGATGGGAGGTCACCTGTTCATAATAATTTAGAATAAACAGTGACAGGCTGCTAGACTTGAGTTTCATTAACTGGATTACAAAATAGGTTGAAGTAGTCTACAAGACAAGAAGTGTAGCAGAGGCAGGCATGAATATGGGTAACCTGTGCTTGGAGGTGTTGAGCACTATGGAGAACAGATATTGTAGAGCTTTCCTCAGTCCCTCAGTAATATAAAATCCAGGGAAAAGAAGTAAAAGACTGGATCCAACTGTACAGTCAGTTTTCAGAGACTGTGGGTCTGGGTCTATTACTTGTAATTGGAGGCCTTTGCTTTTGGTTTTTTTGTTTTGTTGTGCATAAACTCTGTCTTCTGATTGACAGTGATGGTGACAGGTCTTAACACTGGGGAATATCCATCTCATGCAAGTTGTGATGGAATCATTTTAAGTCCACTTACTCAACCTTAGGAATATATGTATACATGGCTGTGTACTCAGACCTCAGACTGTTTATTTTCAGGTAAAGTGTGTTTTTGGCATCATCTCTAGAGATGGTGAATTGGCCCTTCATTGTGTCTGGATAGTAGGTGCTATCTCCACCATTAAAAATTATTGTTGGGAAAGGATGGACCATCTAGAGTTTGCCATACCTGGGGATCCATCCCATAATCAGACTCCAAACTCTGACACCATTGCATACACCAGCAAGATTTTGCTGAAAGGACCCTGATATAGCTGTCTCTTGTGAGGCTATGTCAGGGCCTAGCAACTACAGAAGTGGATGCTCACAGTCAGCTATTGGATGGAACACAGGGCCCCCAATGGAGGAGCTAGTGAAAGTACCCACGGAAATAAAAGTGTCTGCAACTGTTGTGGGGGAACAACAATACGAAGTAACCAGTATCCCGGGAGCTCGTGTCTCTAGCTGCATATGTATCAGAAGATGTCCTAGTCGGCCATCATTGAGAAGAGAGGCCCCTTGGTTTTGCAAACTTTATGTGCCTCATTACAGGGGAATGCCAGGGCCAGCAAGTGGGTGTGAGTGGGAAAATTTTTATTGTCACCCTCTCCATCCTTTTCTTTGAAGCCTGAAGGATCCAGGTCATTCAGTAGTCAGTGAGAATGAATCCAGAGGCTGCACAGGAGGGTTTCAATGACCCTACAGGCTGCACTAAGCCTCCCACAGACTCCACCATCTTCACCTCACACTGGACACCTCACAACAGAGAATGCTTATTTGTAAACTGTCACTAACAAAACAAAACACAATAGAGGAAAGAAAAATTTTTCTATTTCTCCTGTACACAAAACAGGCAGGATCTTATTTCTACAAATTACCTCTTAAAATGAGGACAAGGAAAACACAGCTGAGCCCAAAGTCCATGGTGAGTGGTTTGTATTCAGTGCTGATTTCGAATGTGAGGACCTGCACAGTCAGGTCTCAGGGACTGTGGGTCTATTACTTACAATTGGAGTCTTTACCTTTTGGGCTTATTGTTTTGTTTGTTTTGCACTGGATGGAGAGACCCCCATCCTGTGCAACTTTTGATGGTTTTAGTGCAAGTTCACTTGCTCCAATTTGGGTATTTATTTATTTATTTATTTATTTTTGGAAGTTTTATTTTCAAGCCAGTGTTTCTCTGATAATCCTAGCTCTTTTGGATCTCTACCAGTCCTGGAACTCTGTAGATTGTCAAGGTCTGTAGGGCAATGGGCTATGCACAGATAGGCTGGTCTCCAGTTGAGTTGAGATCTGAACCCTGTTAAAACCCGGGGTTGGACATTCCCACCCACGTGGGATGGAATGTGTTCACTTGTGACTTCTGGATGCCTGTCTCATGTTGAAGATACTGCTCCCACAGCCCCCACAGGAGAAGTTGTGGCTAGTAGTCACATACACAATGTTCCAAGCTTGTGACCTTTATGCTAAACTCCTTCACAGTTACCTAGCAACTGCAAGATAAGAAGCTCACTATAAAGGGGGCTACTTGTCCCCACTTTGCTCTCTTCTCTATCTTTCTCTCTCTCTCTCTTTCTCTCTCAGTCTCTCTTTGTCTCTCTCTCTCTGTCTCTCTCTGTTTCTGTCTCTCTCTTTTTATTCTCTAATATTTCCTGTTTCTCTCTCTTTCCCCCTTTCCTCTTCTTGGTCAGGGCCAATCTCTCTTTCTCTTTCCACATTCTCTCCTTTTTCCCTACCTTTCTACAATAAAGTTTTAAAACCATTGACTGTCTCTGTTCATCAACGCCCTTTGTGCTTGGATGATGGAATAAGCTTACTCCTAACTGGCCTTGCTTTATCTCCCATCAGAAGGCCTTCCTGTGATCCAGTCACTGACCAGACTAAGGACTCTCACCTCTGTCGGAACCTCTTTCCCTCTGCTCTATTCTTGTATTTTTAGGGCCCATATTGTGTAGTCCTGGGGCGCCTGGTACCAGGGACTGCCCCTTGTCCACCCTCCACTGTATGGGGTGAGTGGCTTCACACAGCCAGGTGCCCACCCAGGGCCAAGTGGAAATTATCCTGCAGTCCTCCCGTGTCTGCCAGCCCAGAGCACATGAACTCTGGCCAGAGACAGGGTCTCTCCCTCCCTCTTCTTCCCCTACACCCACAGCCCTACAAAGGGCCATTCATGAGGAATAACACACTGCTTCAGAACGCATGGGAGGTGTCCCAGTAGTTAGCACAAACATTTATCTAAGGGATCAATTAGAAGTTTTGAAAAAAAAAACCTTGTAATAGTTAAGCTAGGGATTTTTTTAAGGTCAAGGAACAAGAGCACTTGAAGCACTAGCTGATATGACTGTTTTTTTTTTTTTTTTTTTTTTGATGCTGAGCCGGTGAATAAGGAAATGGTTTTCTAATACCCATGTTAGCACTCAGCTTTCTAATATGACTTAATAAAATGATTGAGGAGTAGATGTGAGTTCTGTTTGCTAAAGTAGAAATGATTGATTGTTTTTATACAAACGTATAAATTTGTGATTCTATTAATATTTTTGTAAGATTTATTTTAAAATACACAATAAAACAATTAATCCTCTCATTGTAACTCTGAATTGCTGCCTGCTAGTAAAAACAAACAAACAAACAAACAAAACTGATTGAAAAAATTACCTTGTTTACCCACACTTTGTGAATTTAAAAAGTTGCTTAGTAATGAATATACACCAGTCTTGGCTCAATTTGTTTTCTTTACCTGAACTACATAATATTTATTCATGGAAATTTATGGAGAATGATGTAACTTTTTATAGTCATTCAGTAAAAGAAAAATATAACTCAATCGCATTTTAATTTTGGAGAATTTTGCTGGTGTATATATAAGCCATGGGAGAATAATAATTTATTTAAAACTTAGCTCCATCTATCAAATCTGTATGAATGTGTTATGTGTGTAGGATTGTTGGAACCAATTCATTAGAATTTGCTGCAACCATAAAATCCATATATGTATCTATCTCTCTGTCTATCTATCTATCTATCTATCTATCTATCTATCTATCTATCTATCATCTATCTACACACACACACACACACACACACACACACACACATATATATATGTCTATTTCTAAATTTTTGGAGCCTGATTTTGGTTACAAACATGATAAAAGAATTCCAGGCTGCAGGAGACCCATTGGATCAATTATTCTAATAACTGATTTTTAAAATATATTTTATTAGGTATTTTCCTCATTTACATTTCCAATGCTATCCCAAAAGTTCCCCACACCATCCCGCCCACTCCCCTACCCATCCACTCCCACTTTTTGACCCTGGCATTCCCATGTACTGGGGCATATAAAGATTGTAAGTCCAATGGGCCTCTCTTTACAGTGATGGCTGACTAGGCCATCTTTTGATACATATGCAGCTAGAGTCAAGAGCTCCGGGGTACTGGTTAGTTCATAATGTTGTTCCACCTATAGGGTTGCAGATCCCTTTAGCTCTTTGGGTACTTTCTCTAGCCCCTTCATTGGGGGCCCTGTGATCCATGCAATAGCTGACTGTGAGCATCCACTTCTGTGTTTGCTAGGCCCCTGCATAGTCTCACACGAGACAGCTATATCTGGGTTCTTTCAGCAAAATCTTGCTAGTGCATGCAATGTTGCCAGCATTTGGAAGCTGATCATGGGATGGATCCCCGGATATGGCAGTCTCTAGATGGTCCATCCTTTCCTCACAGCTCCAAACTTTGTCTCTGTAACTCCTTCCATGGGTGTTTTGTTCCCAATTCTAAGACGGGGCAAAGAGTCCACACTTTGGTCTTTGTTCTTCTTGAGTTCCATGTGTTTAGCAAATTGTATCTTATATCTTGGGTATCCTAAGTTTCTGGGCTAATATCTACTAATTAGTGAGTACATATTGTGTGAGTTCCTTTGTGATTGCGTTACCTCACTCAGGATGATGCCCTCCAGGTCCATCCATTTGGCTAGGAATTTCATAAATTCATTCTTTTTAATAGCTGAGTAGTACTTCATTGTGTAGATGTACCCAATTTTCTGTATCCATTCTTCTGTTGAGAGGTATCTGGGTTCTTTCCATCTTCTGGCTATTATAAATAAGGCTGCTATGAACATAGTGGAGCATGTGTCCTTCTTATCATTTGGGATATCTTCTGGATATATGCCCAGGAGAGGTATTGTGGGATCCTGTGGTATTACTATGTCCAATTTTCTGAGGAACCACCAGACTGATTTCCAGAGTGGTTGTACAAGCTTGCAATCCCACCAACAATGGAGGAGTGTTGCTCTTTCTCCACCTCCTGTCCAGCATCTGCTGTCACCTGAATTTTTGATCTTAGCCATTCTGACTGGTGTGAGGTGGAATCTCAAGGTTGTTTTGATGTGCATTTCCCTGATGATTAAGGATATTGAACATTTTTTTTCAGGTGCTTCTCTGCCATTTGGTATTCCTCGGATGAGAATTCTTTGCTCAGCTCTGAGCCCCATTTTTTAATGGGCTTATTTGATTTTCTGGAGTTCACCTTCCTGAGTCACCTTTTCCAAAGAAAATAATGCTTTGATGACTAACTTTGGTTTATCCAATCCTAAAATGAGCATTAGCCACTCCAAGGTTTTTCATTGTCACCCAGCATTTGTGCCGACAGAAAACAGAAAGTGTAAAGTATCAGTGTTCTGAGTGTCAGTGTAAATATGGTAGAAGTAGGGAGGAAAATCACATGAGAACACACAAACACACACACACACACACACACACACACACACAGAGAGAGAGAGAGAGAGAGAGAGAGAGAGAGAGAGAGAGAGAGAGAGAGAGACATAGACAGAGAGAGAGAGGAATAAGGAAAGGAGTAAGCAATTTCATATCACTTGCTGACTCCTCTTCTGAGTCTGGTCTGCACTACATCATTAGGTGGGCTGTGAAAATGACCCACAGCATATGTAGGAATCTCACTATTTACTGATTAACACCATTGAATGAAAAAAAAAATAAGAGTGGATGGTGCCTATGAGTAACACAGTCTTTGCCACACATTGAAATGAGGAAGGCAGGCGCTGAAGTGAGTTATCAGCCTCTGCTAAGGGTGTTCTGAATCTCACTGTGAATGTTAGGTAGGAAGGGGAGCTATACTGTCTGCAGAGGCTTCTTCAATGGAGCTGATGCCCAACCCTGAAGGCAGTGTCTTACTCCCAGCTTTCCTGGGCACTTGAACCCTGATCTGAGGTATGTGGTCATGGGATTCTGTGGTAAACTCTGCCATGTAAACCATTTACATATTATGAGAAAATATGCACCACCCAAACAAACATAAACACCCTGATGTAGACATACAGAAAGACATGCACAGAAGGCAAACTACACAAAGTCACCCATACAAGGAAAGACACATACATGCATACTAATATCCTGTTTTATTTAGAACAGGTTTTCAGTCTATGTTACCTATGCTACTTAAAATGAAAAATGTCATGATTATGTATAATATACTGTGATTATATTGGTTTGTCCCCATTAACTTCCCTCTTCTTCCATTCAATCCTAATAATCCTTCCTTCCTCTCCTTGTCTCATGTCTCTTTGTTCCTTCCTTCCCTTTTTTCCTGATTTCTATCTTCCCTCTTTTTTTTTTTTTATCAAATTGGACTTATTATCCATTTTTTGGTGATAATGCAACCTACTCTGCCCACAAGCATTGACTAAGATGAAGAAGTCCAAGTAGAGGCCGGAGGGCTGGAATATGTCTGCTCATGAGGACACCACCTCTCAACTCCTTCATCTCTATGCTGTTTTAGCCTACTAATTCGAATCTCAGAAAAGTTTTAGAAATGAAAAGAATTATGAGACTTATCTCTTGTTTGAGACAAACATTGTCGTAACATTTGACAGGAAGAAGTGATGTTTCAAATACAAGCTCTAGAAATCAAGTGGAGGAATATATATTTGAAATATTTCTATTTGAATTAAGATCTTATATAATTCAAATTCCACAAGACTCAACCATTGGGATAACTAGTAGCATTGAGGGAGAAATTTTTAAAAACTTTGTTTTTAGTTATGTGTATATGATTATATTTGGATAGTGTAGTGCTCATGGAGTCATAGGGAGGGCACCAAGTCCACTGGACGCATACTTCATTTTGAGCTGACTTCTATTTAGGCTTTACAATCTCAAGGTTCCTTTGCTTTTTCCTTCTTCATGATCTGATGCTGCTAATGACACAGAATCACTTGCTCTTTGTGATGGCCTGCATTTTAATAAGGTAAGAGCTCGCCTGAAACTGAAAAACATTGTGATGTATATTTAAAATATCACTGTGGTTCAAGTCCTTGCCACAGAAGAACTCTTTCATGGGACATAATCTCTGACATAGGTCTCCATGACTACAAAAAGAGCTGAGTGAGGCATGCAACCAGTATTTTCTCCATGGAGGTGTTCACTGGGAATATGATCACTGAGGCTCACTGGATAATTAGTCTAGCCAGTGGTGCGATACTCAACTAAAAATTGAACGTGTCTTAAAAAATATGCAGATTTTTAGAGAAAGTTATCAAATGTCAAGATGAACACAAGTACGCCTACATACAAGCACAAAGTGAAGGAGGGAGGAATGGGGACAAAGACAGAGGTAGTGAAGGGGGAGAAAGGGCAAAGCAGATTAAATAGATAATGCATCAGTAGGCCAGCGTATAATATGTTCATGAAAATATATATCACAATGCAAAGTTGATTTTTCAAATAAAAATTAGGATACTTCAAGGATAACTATACACTATACCTGTAGACAGAATCTTTAAGTGTGATATGGGTAGGCAGCAGAAACAGAGGGGTATGTCCCTGTATGCCTCTTTCAATAGGCTCTTTTGTGACTCAGAACTCTCTGAGGTCTCAACCCTCCGTTCTTGTCCTGATCTGTCTGCAGGGATGGTTGTGTCTGAGCTCACATCAACATCCATTCACTGTATATCCTACACAGTAATACATGGCTGTGTCCTCAGTCTGCAAATTTCCAAGTTACTGTGCTCTCTCAGCCCCCTGCTGGTCCTGGATGCTCTGCAGGAGGTTTTAGTTTGAGCTCACAGTAACATTCACTCACTGTGTGTCTTGCACAGTAATACAAGGCCGTGTCCTCAGACCTCAGACTGCTCATTTGCAGGTACAGGTTGTTCTTGGCATTGTCTCTGGAGATGGTGAATCGCCCCTTCACACTGTCTGGATAGTAGGTGTAACTACCACCACCACTAATGGTTGCGACCCACTCCAGCCTCTTCTCCGGAGTCTGGCGAACCCAAGACATGCCATAGCTACTGAAAGTGAATCCAGAGGCTGCACAGGAGAGTTTCAGGGACCCTCCAGGCTTCACTAAGCCTCCCCCAGACTCCACCAGCTTCACTTCACACTGGACACCTGCAAACAGAGAATACTGGTTGGAAAACTGTCACTAACAAAATAAACAATAATTTTTCTCTGTCTCATGTGCATACAACAGATGTCATCTCTTCTCAATAAATTACCTTTTAAAATTAGGACAAGGAAAATCAAGCTGAGCCCGAAGTTCATGGTGAGGGGTCCGTGTTCAGTGCTGACTGAATGTGAGGAACTGGGAATCGAATCCAGGACCGGCCTCCTCTGTCAGAGCTGCAGGGTCAGGGCCGAGGTGTTTTCATGGGCACAGAGAAGACTCATTTGCATGTCTTCCTGCTATACCATGCTCTGGGGTTGGACTAAATCTGAAGTCACTGATGATACCAGATATAAGGCATCAAAAAACCAGATTTCAGTTACAACATTTGAAACATATTGTAGTTTCACTTTTTTTTAAAAACTTTTGGTTAGGGATTCACCATACTTTGTTTAGATTCCCTCTGTGCATGTGTACAGAACAAGCTTTGTTCCCATACTGCCATGTTTCCTTAGTGTAAATGTGTAGTTAAATAGAACCACACATAACTGTATTTCAGGATATGAGCTCAGTCTTTCCAAAGTCTGGGCACAATATGGCTTTTCAATAATATGGCTTTTGTAGAGGGTCACACCTATGAGCTATTCATAGCAGATTCATCTCTGTGATGGGAGCACTCAGAATTTTCTGAATTTTACTTATTTGTGATAGAATGTCCTCAGGGTTTAGAGATTCTTTGTATCTGAAGAATTCCAGGTCCCCTTCTGCCTGAGACTCAGGGTTTGCAGTGGAAACATAATTCTTTTGCAACAAATTTTCTTGTTTGCATCCCAAAGTTCCCCTTTCTTCCTTTTTTAGTCCCCCTTCAACCATTTTTGTTTTTGCCATTTTATACCAGGTAACAATCAAATATACTTCCAAAGAGGTTGTAATAGTTTGCATCCCCACACGCCATGGGGAGACTTTTCCTTCTCTGAATCTTTGCCAGCACAAGCCATCACTTGAGGTTTTGATCTTAACCATTGTGACAGATATAAGATATAATCTCAGGGTGTTTTGATTTGCATTGTCCTAATTTCTATGAGTATTGACAATTTTGAAGGTAAGTTGGGGGACTCCATCCAACCACTTAGGGCCCTCTGCATCTATTGGAAATGATCTCTTCAGGGTCTATCTACAACTGTTAGGCATGAAAGCTAAGATTATCATCTGGGAAGCCTCTCACATCCCAGGTCTCTTGGACTTTGCAGAGCTTCCCGCTGCCTCCCACCTCCATTCAGCTGAATATTTAATCCATTTACCAGGACCCCTGGGCTGCTTTCCAGTCTCTCCCACACCTGATCTTCTCTGCCTTTCTCCCTTCCTTTCCCATTTCCACCAAATGTCTCTCTCTCCCTCTGCCTCCCCTGATTATTTTGTCCCTCTTTATATATTGGATTGAAGAATCCATACTATGGCTTTCCATTTGATTAAACTCCTTATGTTTTATCATTAGTATTCTATACTTTTAGTCTAATATCCACTTACCAGTGAGTATATCCCATGCAGGTCATTTTGGGTGTGTCACCTCAGGATTATCCTTTTACATTTGATCAGTTTGCCTGAAAACTTTATGATGTTCTCACGTTTTAATTGCTGAGTAGAATACCATTGTTTAAAGTAACCCACATTTTCTATATACAATCTTTGTTTGAGGCACATCAGGGTTGTATCCATCTTTTGGCTATTAACAAATAAGGCTGCTAAGGACATACTGGCACATATCTCCTAGTGGTATGGTGGAGCATATTTTATGTATATGCACAGGAGTGGCATGGCTGGATCTTCAGGTAGAATTATTTACAGTTTTCAGAGGAGCTGCCAGATTGTTTTGCAGAATGGCTGCACCTTTTTGTAACCTCACCAGCAATGCAAAAGTGTACACATCCTCACCAACATGAGCCGTCATTGGAATTTTTATCTTCACCATTCTGATTGGTATAAAGTAGAATCTCAGGGTAGTTTTGATTTGCAATTTCCTGGTGACTACAAATATTTAATATTTCTTTAAGTGATTCACAGTCATTGGTGATTCCTCTGTTGAGAATTCTCTGGTTAGCTCTGTAGTCCATTTTTAATTGAGTTATTTGGTTTTGTGGAGGATATCTTCTTGAGTTCTTTATATTCTTTGGATATTAGCCTTCAATGGGATTTAGGGATAGTTATGATGCCTTTTCCAATCTGTAGGCTGCCATTTTGTTTTATTGACTATGTCCTTTGCCTTACAGAAGTTTTTCAGTTTCATGAGATCCTGTCTACCAATTTATGATTCTAGAGCCTGAGCCATTACTGTTTTCTTCAGGGAATTGTCTTCTGTATCAATGAGTTAAAAACTATTCTCCACTTTTTGTTCAAATAGATTTAGTTAATGCAGTATTAGGTTGAAATCTACCATTCATTTTGATTTGAATTTGGTGCGGGATGATAGATAAGAATCTATTTGCATTTAGATCAGCAGCATTTGCTGGGGGATGCATTCTTTATATTATGATTTTTATTATGATTATTGGAATCTTTGTCAAAAATCAAGTGTTCATAAATGTGTGGTATTATTTCCGAGTTTTCAATTCAATTCCATCGATCATGATATGTGTTAATATACAAATACCATGCAGTTTAAATAACTATTGCTCTACAGTACAGCTCATGGTCAGGAATGGTGATTTCTCCTAAAGTTTTTTCATTGTTCAGGATTGTTTTAGCTACCTCAGTTTTTTGTTTTTCAATATGAAGTTGAGATTTGCTTTTTCACAGCATGTAATAAATTGGACTGGAAATTTGATGGGAATTGCACTGAATCTGTAGATGGATTTGTTAAGAATGGCATTTTCTTTGTGTTAATTCTGCCTATCCATGAACATTGGAGTTCTTGCCATCATCTGAGTTCTTTGATTTCTTTCTTTAGGGACTTGAAGTTCTTGTCACACATATCTTTCACTTCCTAAATTAGAGTAACACCAAGATAGTTTATATTATTTTTGTTTATTGCTAAGAATGTGATTTTCCTAATTTGTTTCTCAGCCACTTTATGTTTTCTATAACGAAGGGCTCCTGAATTCTATGAAGCAATTTTGTTTCTAGCCACTTTGCTGTAGGTACTTATCAGCTGTCAGAGTTCTCTGGAAGAATTCTGAGGTCACCCATGTATATTATCCTATCATCCACCAATTAAAATACTTTGAATTTTTCTTTCTAATCCATATCCTCCTGATCTCCTACAGTTGTCTTACCGTCCTAGCTAGAACTTTAAGTACATTATTGAATAAATAGGTCAAAATTAGGCATATTTGTCTCTGACTTTAGTGGAATTGCTTTAAGTTTCTTTCAGTGTTAGCTATTGCCTTTCTTCCATTATGTGCATTGTTTTACTATGCTTAGGCATGTCCCATGAATCCCTGAACACTCCAAGGCTACTTTTTACCCTTTTCTCTCTCTTCCTCCTTGTTTGCTTGTTTCCTTCCTTCATCTCTCTCTTTATCCTTCTCTCACTTCCTTCCTTTTGTTCCAAATATTGCCTCTTTCCAGTTTTCCCGTATCAGGGTCCCTCTGCCCATCTCCATCACTTCACTTCTGAGATAGTGGGAAGCAATTGGGTGTTGTTGCATGCTGATATATCAAGTCTCTGAAGCCTTACACCCATATTCACCTCCTCAAGGACAAGGTAGACCTCTGCTACATGTGTGCCAAGGGACTCATTCCAAGCCCTTTGCGATTTTTGGTTGGTGATCAGTATCTTAGATCTCCCAAGGGTCCAGGTTTACTGACCCTGTTGGTCTTTCTATGGGTTTGCTATCCCTTTCATGTCTCTCAATTATCCTCTGAACTCTTCCTTAAGGATCCCAATCTCCATCCAATGTTTGGTTCTGGGTATCTGCATCTGTCTTAGTCAGGGTTTCTATTCCTGCACAAACATCATGACCAAGAAGCAAGTTGGGGAGGAAAGGGTTTATTCGGCTTACACTTCCATGCTGCTGTTCATCACCAAAGGAAGTCAGGACTGGAACTCAAGCAGGTCAGGGAGTAGGAGCTGATGCAGAGGCCATGGAGGGATGTTCTTTACTGGCTTGCTCAGCCTGCTTTCTTATAGAACCAAGACTACCAGCCCTGAGATGGTCCCACCCACAAGGGGCCTTTCCCCCTTGATCACAAATTGAGAAAATGCCTTACAGTTGGATCTCATGGAGGCATTTCCTCAACTGAAGCTCCTTTCTCTGTGATAACTCCAGCTGTGTCATGTTGACACAAAACTAGCCAGTACAATTGACCCCTTGTCAACTTGACACACAAAAACATCACTAGTAAGCCTCAACCCTTACAATCTTATTCATCCCCAAGGTCTAAATAACTTTAAAAGTCCCACAGTCTTTACATATTCTTAAAATTTCAATCTCTTTAAAATATCCATCTCTTTTAAAATTCAAAGTCTTTTTACAGTTAAAAGTCTCTTAACTGTGGGCTCCACTAAAACAGTTTCTTCCTTCAAGAGGGAAAATATCAGGGCACAGTCACAATCAAAAGCAAAAGTCAATCTCCAACCGTCCAATGTCTGGGATCCAACTCACGATCTTCTGGGCTCCTCCAAGGGCTTGGGTCACTTCTCCAGCCAGGCCCTTTGTAGCACACACGTCATCCTCTAGGCTCCAGATGCCAGTACTCCACTGCTGCTGCTGCTCTTGGTGGTCATCTCATGATACTGGCATCTCCAAAAAACTGCATGACCCCTTCAGTCCTGGGCCTTCAATTGCAACTGAGGCTGCACCTTCACCAATGGCCTTCCATGGCCTCTCACAGTGCCGAGCCTCAGCTGCTTTGCGTGACCCCTTCATGCCTTCAAAACCAGTACCACCTGGGTGACCCTTACATATTACCAAGTTCTGCTGCAGCAGGAGTACAACCTTGGCCATCTCTGGAACACAGCCTCTTTGTGCTTTCAGAAAACACTTCCCAGAAGATGTCACCTCAATGATGCTGGTCTCTTCTTAATCACCGCTAATTTCTTAGCTCCAGCTAACCAGCATCAATAGTCCCAGTAATGCAAAGTTTTTTCTTTGGTAGTTCTGGTATCTTGTTAATCACAGCTGATTCTTCAGCCCCAGCTAACCAGAACTACAGAATCTTCACATTCAAAACAGCAATGGCCCTGAAAAGAGTCTTTAATTTTCCCTTTGAAATTTCACAAGCCAAACATCCATCTTCTGCAGTGTTCTCAACATTATCTTCCAAGCTCCTACACAACATCTGACAGAGCTCTTAACAACAAATGGATCTTCAAGCCCAAAGTTCTAAAGTCCTTCCACAGTCCTCCCCAAAACATGGTCAGGTTGTCACAGGAATACCCCACTATGCTGGTACCAATTTCTCTTAGTCAGGGTTTCTATTCCTGCACAAACATCATGACCAAGAAGCAAGTTGGGGAGGAAAGGGTTTATTCGGCTTACACTTCCATGCTGCTGTTCATCGCCAAAGGAAGTCAGGACTGGAACTCAAGCAGGTCAGGGAGCAGGAGCTGATGCAGAGGCCATGGAGGGATGTTCTTTACTGGCTTGCTCAGCCTGCTTTCTTATAGAACCAAGACTACCAGCCCTGAGATGGTCCCACCCACAAGGGGCCTTTCCCCCTTGATCACAAATTGAGAAAATGCCTTACAGTTGGATCTCATGGAGGCATTTCCTCAACTGAAGCTCCTTTCTCTGTGATAACTCCAGCTGTGTCAAGTTGACACAAAACTAGCCAGTACAGCATCTGTTTCAAAAAATTGCTGTGCGAAATCTCTCCAAGAATAGTAATGCTAGAGAAATGCCTGTAAGCATAATGGAACATCATTAATAATGTCAATGACTGGTGCATGCCAGTTGTGTGCATCTCAAGTATGACAGGCTATTGTTTGACCATTCCCTCAGGCTCTCCTCCATTGCTGTCCCTGCATTACTTTTAGACAGAACTGATTTAGGGTGAAAAGTTTTGTGGGTGGATTGGTGCCCTTATCCCTCCACTCTCAGTCTTGCTTGGCTATAGGACATAGCCTCATCAGATCCATATCTTCACAGTTAGCTAAAATATTTGAAAACATTTACTAGTTTCAGAGCTGAGACAATTCACATTCTATTACTACTATTCTTAGATTAGGTCTTCTCATGGATTTCTTGCATGTATTTTGTAAGGAATATTTTAGATTTACTATTTTCTTTGACTGATACATCAAGTTTCCTGTACATAGGGGAAATTTCCCCTAATTGATTAGATAATAAAGAGGACAAGAAGCCAATTGCTGGGCAAAGAGCAGTAGGTGGAGCTTCTGGGTCTGAGAGAGAAAGAGGGGAGTGACATGGGAGGAAGAACAGGCCCTTTTATCGTCACGCTGGGAGTGAGAGGAAGCAACATGTAGATGAGTAACTCTTAGACCTGGTGGTAGCTTCTAGGTTGGAAGATTCCCATCATAAAATAGTTGATGAGTTTAGAGTGATTGATTTTGTGCGCAGCACTTGTATCATATGTTGATTTTAAATTCAGATTTTGTTTTCTTTTTTTTTTTCATTCAAGATGACTTAGGTGGCCTGACTGAAAGAAGAAAGGGTTGGAGGAATTTGGCCAGGCATTGGAAAGGGAAGATTGAGCAAGGACCAAGCTCCAGTGGGAGAAGTTAGCACAGTAGTGTACAGGCTGGCAAGAGTGCACCCTTAGGGTTCCTGGGGGACCCAGAGATCCATGATCTTGGAACTGTGGAGTGGCAGAGCCAGTATTTGTGGGAGAGGTGTGGCTTAGGAGAAACATGCAGTCCTGGTCTCTAGCTATGTACCAGGTTATGAACAGACATAAACCAATGATGTAGGCACTTACCCAGTTTAGCATTGACTCGTTTGTTTTTTTAAAACTACATGATAAGCCTGGATATTGGATCAGTGTTTATGATGAATTTTGGAAGAGAACTGTCTTCAAATTGGAGTTTTTTTTTTTTCAGCTGAAAGTTCGGGGATTCTGAGCATGTCCCCAAAATGTCTTAACAAGTAAGGGAAATGAATGCAGAAAAGGAGTCTAATCTATATGGCTCCAGATAGTAGATTTTGAAGGGGGTGGATTTTTGGCCATACAACTTGTCTATAGCATTTGTTCAATAATTTACATACAACACCAAGGACATAGGGATGGTCCTCTAGTACAGAGAGTTAGAACCTTGTCTATGTTTCTATTTTACTGTTGTGAAAAGATACCATAGCCAAGTTCAGTCTTATCAAAGAATACATTTATTTGAGGATGGCTTAAAGTTTCAGAGGTTCAGCCTACTATTATGGTAAGGAGCATGGCAGCATGCTTGCAGTCATACTGTTAGAGAGTCGATATTCTACAACTTGAATTGAAGGCAGCCAGGAAGAGAAACTCGTTCCCTTTGCAGGCAGGAGAGGGCTCTATTCTGCACTGAGTAGAGCTTGAACACAGGACCAGAGAGCCTACACCTACAGTGATGTTTTCCCTATAACAAGCAACAATTCCTCCTAAAATCCCCTAATAGTTTCCATTTCCATTGACCAAGCATACTCAAACTACCACAAACCTAAGTAACATGTTGCATATATACTTGGTCAAAAGTGATGTCTTCATGGATTAGAATCTCTAAATATTGATTCTGAATATGTTATGTCTAACCCACTTCTTCAAGGTGTCTGCATAGGAGGTGCTACCACCACCATGAAAAATTAATTCCCCCCATTCCAGCCCCTTCTTTGGAGCCTGGCAAACCTAGGCAAACTATTAGTCCCTGTCAGTGAATCCAGAGGCTGCACAGTAGAGTATCATGGACCTTCCAGGCTACACTAAGCCTCCCCTTAGACTTCACCAGCTTCACCTCCCACTGGGCACCTTCATACAGAGAATTCTGAGTCAGAAACTGTCAGTAACAAAACAAATCAAAATAGAGAAAAAAATTTTTTTTCCTGTTTCTTATGTGCACACAACAGACAGAATCTTACCTCTGTGAACTACCTTTCAAAATAAGGACAAGGAAAGCCAAGCTGAGCCCAAAGTCCATGGTGAGTGCTCTGTATTCAGTGCTGATTACTGGATGAGGACCTGGGAATTCAGGTCTCTGCTCCTCTGAGAGCTTCAGGATCATGACAGAGCTGGTTTTCATGGGTGCAAAGAAGTAATATTTGTATGTCTTCCTGCTGTAGCATACTCTAGAGTTGGACATGGGCAGAAGAAAGTCGTCATAGCAGATATAAGACAAGAAAGACACTGTTTTAAGTTACAGGGTTTGACAAAATATGGAGGTTTCATATTCACATTTTCTTTGGTTAAGTTTTCACCACATTCCATTTAGTTTTCCTTAGAGCATGTGCATAGAACATGTTTGGTTTCCATATTGTCATGTGTCCTGTTATAAATGTGTAATTAAATATCACCGCACATAATTCTGTTTCTCGATATTAGCTTAGCATTTGCCACTGTCTGGGCTACCCATGGCAAATTTTTAATGTGGATCAAGGAATGTATTCTTGAATTTTTAATATTTAAATCTGCTACACATATGTACGTGACACAAGAACTCTCTTTTTGACTACTTCCTATCATTAGATTAGCAATTTTTCTAAAATATTTATCTTTAATTATGTGTATATGTGTTTGTGGGAGCAGTGTAGTGCTCACAGAGTCCACATTTATACTGAGTTTTCTATATGTTCATGTGGTTATGAGGTGCACATTTTGGGTTATCAGGAATTTAACCTGGACCCCTCAAAGTTCAGTATTCTCTATTAACCACTGAGCTATTTCTGCTATCCTTTGCTATCCCAAAAGTCCCCCATACCCTNCCCCCTCACTCCCCTACCCACCCACTTCCACTTCTTGGCCCTGGCATTCCCCTGTACTGAGGCATATAGATTTTGCACGACCAATGGGCATCTCTTTTCAATGATGGCCGACTAGGCCATCTTTTGATACATATGCAGCTAGAAACATGAGCTCTAGGGTGTACCGGTTAGTTCATATTATTGTTCCAGCTATAGGGTTGCAGATCCATTTAGCTCCATCGGTACTTTCTCTAGCTCCTCCATGGGGGCCCTGTGATCCATCCAATAGCTGACTGTGAGCATCCACTTCTGTGTTTGCTAGGCCCTGGCATAGTCTCACATGAGACAGCTATATTAGGGTCCTTTCAGCAAAATCTTACTAGTGTATGCAATGGTGTCAGCGTTTGGAGGCTGATTATGGGATGGATCCCTGGATATGGTGGTCTCTAGATGGTCCATCCTTTCATCTCAGCTCCAAACTTTGTCTCTGTAACTCCTTCCATCGGTGTTTTGTTCCCAACTCTAAGAAGGGGCAAAGTGTCCACACTTTGGTCTTTGTTCTTGAGTTTCATGTGTTTCACAAATTGTATCTTATATCTTGGGTCTTCTAAGTTTCTGGGCTAATATCCACTTATCAGTGAGTACATATCATGTGAGTTCTTTTGTGATTGGGTTACCTTACTCAGGATGATGCCCTCCAGGTCCAACCATTTGCCTAGGAATTTCATAAATTCAATCTTTTTAATAGTGAGTAGCACTCCATTGTGTAAATGTACCACATTTTCTGTATCCATTCCTTTGTTGAGGGGCATCTGGGTTCTTTCCAGCTTCTGGCTATTATAAATAAGGCTGCTATGAACATCTAATGTGGCCCTTGAACAGGATTATACCTGCAAAGTTATGGCAGCAGAACTCATTCTCTTATGGAAATCTTTAGAAGTTGACTTATTCATGATGTCAAGCTGTCCTCAGGTCTTATGGAGGCTTGCACCTGAGATATTCTTGATCCCTGTCTGTCTTCCACTCAGAGTTTGCTATAGAGACATATCTCTCTGTGTTAGCATATTGGATTCATGGGTGTTTGCCCACATGGAAACTACATAGAACAAGTGTTATTAAAGCCCTCTGTTCCTCAATACATTATTTATTCCAATCTGAGAGATAACTTCTGTCCCTACTTTACTCAAGGAAAAGTTCCATGTTGATAACATATAGAAAGAGGACGATATGTTTGTGCCTACAGGCACAATTCAGTGAAGTTGTCTTCATATGACCTCAAACCTCAGGCATCAGTACAGAGAATCCAGCAATGAGAGAGAGTGCAACTGTGAAATCAGGAACCGAACACAGAAATACAATAGTCTATTAGAAATGAAAATGTTACTCCTTCTCATCCATACATGCAGACTTGAGACTGCCCAGTCTTGTGGTCTTCATTTATGTTTCCCTGGGGTCTTGTATATTACTTGACAGTGTCATACAAGATCATGCTCATGTTGATTTGGAAAAGGTACCTTTTTCTATCCAATCATGGAATATTGCCTTTTGTTCTTTTTCATTTTCTTTAAATGCTCTCATTCAATTGGTTATGGTGCAATTATCCTTTATTATCATTAAGTTTCATTTCTCAGATGATGGGAGATGTTGGCTTTATGCAGTCATTTTTTTGTCCATATGCACTGATACTAAGGAATAATGCTAATCATAGAATGAAGGATAGAATGATGTTTGCCCAAGAGATTGTTACCTCTCTCTTTTCTTTTCCCTTATCTAGTCTTTCTCCTAGAGACTCATATCTCAAACAAGTGATAAAATGTGTTGATATTGAGAAGAGACTACTGTCTTGGGATACTTCAATTAGTCTTAAAAATATAATCACAGAACATATTTAGAAGGAGAGAGTTTCAAGGGCACCTCCACAATATTGGTTAATTTTGTTTTACTTCCGAGGAGCATTCTTGTGTGTGCTCTTCGTTCAATATTTTACTTACATCAGTGTGGATGTATGCATGATTCCATCTACAGTGTCTTCGAAGCACAATAGCCTGTGGTTTCTGTTGTTGCTCAAAAGTGATGTCCTCTGATAGGATTGTTGGGTTCACTTCTGTGTGCTCGCATATCATCTGTAAATAGGTATACTTTACTTTCTTCCTTTCTGGTTTATATCCACCTGATCTACTTTAGTTGCCTTATTACTGTTGCTAGAACTTCAGGTACTAGTGAATAGACAGTGAGAGGTGGGCAGCCTTGACTTGTCCTCGAATTTAGTGCAATTGCTTTAAGTTTCTCTCCATTTAATTTGATGTTGGTTATTGTCTTGCTCTATACTGCTTTTATTATTTTTTAGGTATGTACCTCTTTGAAATTTCCCACTATTACATGTGGTATTTGATGTGTGATTTTAGTAATGTTTCTTTTACAAATGTGTTTGCTCTTGCATTTGAGACATAGATGTTCAGAAGTAAGATGTCCTCTAGGTGGATTTTTTTCTTAGATGAATATAAAGTGTCTTTCCCCTTCTCCTTTAATTAATTTTTGCACGATGTATCTTTAAGTGGGTGTTTGAGTAATTATTCCAGCTTGTTTTTTTTTTGGGGGGGTCTGTTTGCTTGGAAAACCTTTTCTAGCTCTTTTCTCTTACGTAACATCTATTTTGTTGCTGTGATATATTTCTTTTGTAGAGCACAATAGTGGATTCTGTTTACACATCTGTTCTGTTAGCCCATGTTTTTAAATTTGTGAATTGAGACCATTGATATTGAAAGATATTAATGAGCAATAATTGTTCATTTTTGTATTGTTGTTTATAAAGTGTTTGTGTATTTTTCTTTAATGGTTTTAATTGGTTTTAACAAAGTGTGGATACTTCCTTTCTTCTTAGAATGGGAAGTTATTTATTTCTTGTGTTTTCTTGTGTGTAGGTATCCTTATTTGGTTGGAGTTTTCCTTCTCGTACCCTCTGTAGGGCTGAGCAATTAGAATGGTATCGTTTAAATATTGTTTTGATATGTATTTTTTGAGTTTTCCTTCTATGGTTGAAATTTTTGCTGAGTATAGTAGTCTGGTCTGACATCTGTGGTCTCCTAGTGTCTTTAAGACATCTCCTCGGGGTCTTCTAGCCTTTAGCGTCTTGGTTGAGAAATCAGGTGTACTTTTGCTAGGTCTACTTTTAAATGTTACTTGGTGTTTTCCCCCTTGCAGCTTTTAATATCATTTCTTTATTTTGTACATTTAGTGACTTGAATATTACGTGGTTGAAATATTTTCTTTTGTGGTCCAATATATTTTGTGTTCAGGGTAAATATATGGCACATTTATTTGCATTTCTTTCTTTAGGTTCAGACAGTTTTCTTCTTTGATGTGGATGTTTTTGTGGCCTCTGAGGCAGTAATGGTGTTCTTCTTCTATTCTTATTATTCTTAGTTTTGTTCTTTTAATGTGTCCAAATTTTCTCAATGTTTTGTGCTATGAACATTTTAGATTTTTCTTTCATTTACTGATGTATTAATTTGTGCTACAGTGTCTTTTATAGCTGAGATTCCCTTTTTTAAACACTTTTATTCTGTTGGTGATGTTTGTGTCTGTAGTTCCTGTTCTTTTTCTCAGGAATTTTGTCCAGGATTGCCTCAGTTTGTGTTTTCTTCATTTCTTCTATTTCCACTTTGCAGGTCTTGAACTGTTTTACTCATACTCTTAACCAATATGAATTTATTTTCCTGAATTTATTTCTATTTATTTGGTTCCTCTTTGAAAGCTTCTAACTGCTTGAATGTGTTTTCCTGTACTTCTTTAAGGGATTTATTCAGGTCCTCTTTAATCGTCTCTATCTGCTTAATAAGATTGGATTGAAGATCATCTTCATTTGCTTTGGTATCCTTCGGATACCGAGGGCTTACTGTAGGAGCATATCTGTGGTCTGGTGTTGCTACCTTATCCTGGCTTTTTTTGACTGTGTTCTCTTTTGAATATAAATTTTCTTGATGTGAGATTTCATTAAAAACCCACAGAAATGCCATTACTGACTTTTTGCAGTTAATATTTTAATTTTACATATGCAGGTAATTTCTGCCAAAGCCAAACCATTTGATTTAGTGAAGGACTCAATTTGGTTGAAAAGAAATGAAGGAAGCCATATACTATTGAAATTACTAATATTCTGAATATGGACAACAATTCTGTTACGTAATTTACAGGTTTGGTCCATCTTACTAGAGGAAATCCTAATTAAAATTGTTCCTTTGCATTGCTAAAAGCATTTAGTATTTTTCTTTCTTATATATTTTTCAAAAACAATTTTTATTAGGTATTTTCTTCATTTACATTTCAAATGCTGTCCCAGAAGTCCCCTATACCCTCCCCCGGCTCTGCTCCCCACCACCTACTCCTGCTTTCTGGCCCTGGCATTCTCCTGTACTGGGGTACATTGTCTTCACAAGACCAAGAGACTCTCCTCCCAGTGATGGCTGACTAGGCCATATTTCTGCTACATATGCAGCTAGAGACAGGAACCCTGGATGTACTGGTTAGTTCATATTGTTGTTCCTCCCATAGGGTTGCAGACCCCTTCAGCTCCTTGGGTTCTTTCTCTTGCTTCTCCACTGGGGGCCCTGTGTTTCATCCAATAGATAATAGCCAGAGAAACTGGAAAGAACCCAGATGTCCCTCACCAGAGAAATGGATACAGAAAATGCGGTACATTTACACAACTTATTACTACTCAGCTATTAAAAAAATGAATTTATGAAATTCTTTTAATATGGATGGATATCATCCTGAGTGAGGTAACCCAATCACAAAAGAACTCACATGATATGCACTCACTGACAAGTGCACATTAGCCCAGAAAATTAGCATACCCAAGATTCAATTTCCAACCCACATGAAACTCAAGAAGAAGGAAGACCAAAGTGTGGATACTTCCTTTTTTCTTAGAATGAGAAAAAAGTACCCATGGAAGGAGTTACAGAGACAAAGTTTGGAGCTGAGAGGGAAGGAACGACCATCTAGAAACTGCCCAACCAAACCCAGACACTATTCCATATGCCGGCAAGATTTTACTGACAGGAACCTTATATAGCTATCTCTTGTGAGGGTATGCTAGTACCTGGCAAATACAGAAATTCTTTCTTATTCTTATTTTTATTAATTACATTATTTCTTTTCATTTAAAATTTAGTCCTCCTTCCTGGTTCCCCCTCCCACTCTCTTTTACATTACCTCCTTATCAACACACCTACTCCCACATTACCCCTCTACCACCTTCTCTGGGGCATCAAACCTCCATAGGACCAAGCTCATCACCTCTCACTGAGTCCAGACCAGGCCCTGTACAATCTTTGATCGGTGGCTTAGTCCCAGGGAGCTCTGAGGGATTTTGTTAGTTGATACTGTTGTTCTCTCTATGGGATTGCAATCTCTTTAAGTCCTTCAGTCCTCCCCCAACTCTTCAGTTTTGACCCCTTGGCTCAGTCTAATGGTTGTAAGTATCTACATCTGTCTTAGTCATGTGCTGGCAGACCCTTTCAGAGGACAACCAGGCCAGCAATCTTAACAAGAAGGAAGGCCCAACTGTTGATACTCCAAACCCACTTTAAAGGGAGAACAAAATAAGCATGGGAGGCTGAGCAGTGGGAGAGGGGAGGGGTCAGGAAAATGGGGGAAGTTGATCAGGTATTGGGGAGAGATAGGAGATAAGCCAAGATAGCCAGGAGGATGATTAGAAATATGTAGCAGTGTGGAGTGGGGAACAGGTGACACCAGTAGAATATACAGACACCAAGGATGTGAGAGGCTCCCAGGACCTAATGAGGATGACATTAGCTGGAATTCTTAACATCTCAGAGGTAGAAACAGAAGAGGCCAATTCCAGTAGATAGACATGGACCCCAGGTGAGGGATGGGGCCACTCACTCATCTTGAAGTGTTTAACTCACGGTTGTTCCTGCCTAAAGTATACACAAGCACATAAAATAGAGCAGATACTAAAGCAAAGCCTGTTCAGGGATTTCCCCACCTTGGGATCCATTCATGTCCAGACCTGAAACCTCAACATTATTGTTAATGCCAAGATGTGCTTGCAGACATGAGCCTGCTGACTATGTTGTTATGTTGACCTTTAGGCAGCTGCATGTCCCTAGTTTTGAAAGGCTTGGTAGTCCTAATAGGAGCGTATCTCTGGTGATGCAGGTAGAACCCATAGTCCCTGATGTCAGAGGCCTCTGGGACTCCAGTTAGAGGTTTATTCCTTAGGTGACAGCAGGCCTCCAGGGATTCAGTCAGAAATGTTGGTCTTTGATGTTTGCAGGCCTCTTGGAAAGGCAGAGTTGTAGACCAGAAATTGGAGGACAGAGGTGACAGGGCAGACCTCATGGCTGCTGCTCTTGCATGGCAACACAGTATTCAGGGACTTGGTGCTAATGGTTCTCACCTGTTTGTCCTGGGCAGGGGCAGACTTCTGGCAATGCAGGTGTGGCTGTAGCCCAGAAAATGAAGTACAGAGGGGACTATGCTGAACCTGTAGCACCTGGGTTTTCCCAGAGGTGCTGGCAGGTATCAAATTGGGTTAGATGTCTCTCCTGGTGTTCTCTGATGGCTGGAGGTCTCTGAGACTGTGGTTAGAGGTGTGGACCAGAAGATGGACTGCAGAGAAGACAGGAAAAGACTCAAAGCTGCTGGGTTTGATGGGGTCACAATTGGTAGGGATTTGGGACTTTGGGATCTTAGCTCTGGCAGCAAACACATTGAGGTTTCTTGCTAAACATCAATACAATAATATGTTTTTTTTTTACACCATTAGCATGTAGAACAATTTAATTGCCATATTTATGTTTTTTAAAAATCCAGCATGGTATAGAGGTGTTCTATTTACCATTATGTGTTCTGACCTCCAGATTTTCAATAACATTGTCAATTTTATCTCCATAGCTTCATCATAACTACTGGTGTAAGTTTCTAGAGTAGCTTCAGGGTCCAATAGGCAAATATTAAGGAAGAGAAAACCAATATCTGGCTCAATTTGAGACCCATCTCATAGACAAGCACAAATCCCTCACACTGTTAATAATACTCTGTTATGATTGCAGGCAGCTTTTTAGCATGGCTATTCCCTAAAGAGGCTGTACCCAGCACCTGATTCACACAGATGCAGACCACCAGATCCAAAATGGAGCTTGGATATTCTTAAAGAAGACTAGGAGGAGGGATTTCAGCCCTTAAGGAGATAGGAAGACCAACAGAATCATCTAACCTGGAACCTTGGGGCTTTCAGAGACTGAACCAGCAACCCAAAACCTAAATGTGCAGAATCTAGGCCTTCCAGCACACATGTAGCAGATGTGCAGCTTGGTTTTCATGTTGGTCCCCCAACAAATGGAGTGGGGGCTATCCCCAAACCTGTTCCGTGTAAGTGGGATATGTTCTTCTATCTGGACTGCCAGTTTGTCCGCAGTAAGAGAGGAAGTATGTAGCCTTGTAGACACTTGAAGTGCCAGGGCATGAGGTTTATATGTGGATGCACCCACTCAGAGGAGAACAGAAGCTGGACAGGGTAAGATTTGTGAGAAGAGTGACAGGGAGTGTGACAATGAGTGGGGTGTAAAGTGAATAAGTAACATGTAAATAAAAAATTCTAACAATAAAAATGACTAAATCATTTGTTGTAGTTTGCTGACAAATAGGAAAGTTAATACAATATTGCATTGGAGAGGGGCCTCTAGAGTAGTTCCCTGGGTGCAAAGAAGGCAGTTGGTTGTAACCCTTAAAAACAGGCACATGCAGCATAGTCCATAGTTACCTAGCTTCTGAACATACTTTACTGTGACCAGGGAGTGGGTTGCTATCACCTCCCAGTTTTCTTGAGCATCTCCAGAGAGAAAGTTTTTTATGCTCAAATGGGAGTATCCTTAGTGTGTCTCTGGCACAGTAGTACATGACTGTTTCCCTTTTTGAAGATTGTTCAGTTTTAAGAACACTTGGCTCAGACATGTGTCCCTATTGATGAAGAGTTGGGATTTGAGAGCTGAACCGTATGCTGTGCTTCCCCACTACACATTGTTCCCATCCACTGTGGACCCTTTGCTGTAGACTGAAGAGATTTAGGATGTAATTGGGAATCTTATGGTTGGTAATCTTGCTTCATGAACATCTTATATTCTTCCTGTTGGTGTCAGTTGAGTGAGTCTTATTCTCATCTCTCATCTGGAAAATATTGTGATTGAGTTCTTTAGAATATTTATTATATGTGATTTAATGTGATCCTATGCATATACTTTAATATTTGTCTTTTGGTTTCTCTCCTCAGCTTGCAGTACATAAAACTGAGGTTCCTAAATGTACTTCTGTACTCATGTAGGATTGAAAGGTCTGCTGTTTATAACAGGCCATAGTGGTAGCATGCAACAAGACTCGGGGATTATTTTTATGAATTAATAAATAAATCTGAGAGTACTAATGATTAGGAAGTGGGGCAGAGGGCAGAAATGAACATGGGACCCTGTCCCTTGAGGTGGTGATAACTTAGAGAACAAGAGTTTATAGTGCATTTTTGCATTGGTAAATCACACCACCAGAGAAAGGCATGAAGAAGCAACCTGTTTAGTAGTCAGAAAATGTCTGTTTATGTTGCTGGTATTGGGGACTTCACGTTTTGTGTCTCTTATTTCATTTTCCAAAATGTTTGTTCTGTGAGTGTCAGTGGTTGACATAGGTCTTAACATTTGGGAGACAGACTTTCTGTGCAACTTCTGATGGGTAACCTCCCTCTACGATTACTCTACTCTTACTGCTTGGATCAGAAGAATGTTTTTCAGGCAATTTGCTCTGCAATCATTTGGGTTTGTCTGATATTTTTATTTTCTCATAAGATTTGGCAAAGAGGGTCAACAGAATAAATGTTCATTTCTTATTCAGTGTTGTAGAACTTGATATGAGAGACCTTTCTCATGTAAATTTGTATCTGGTTAATTTAAGATTGTGTAGTATATTTAATCTTCTACTACTTATATTTTTCCTTTCACATGAAACTTTGTAGAATGAAGACACCAAGAGACTTCTTTTTTACAAAGGGAAGGGGTTCATGTTGAAGTTACATAATTTTTTTATGTATCTTCTATTTGAGATGTAAATATATATTTTTAAATGTCCATGCATTAAATTTCGTCTAGTGTACATATAGACAGTCATTTAATAGTTCATTATTATTAATAATAGTTTATTGCTTAAATTTTTCATTAAACAGTTCATTTACTTATTTTAGTCTTAATGAAAGCTTTCCCTTCTTCCTGTATTCCAAGTCCATCCTCAAATTTCAACTCCTCCAGTCTCAGAGAATGGGAGTCTTCTTAGAGATATCAACTTACCAACTTACCTTGGCCTATCTATGTGTAGTACTACTAGGTTCATCTTCTCCTATTGAGGTTAGAAATTGTAGAAGGGATGAGAGAAACACAAGGTTGCCTCTGGCACAGTATGACAAGAACCACTGCAGGAAGGATCCACCATTACAGCCCCGGAATGTCCCAGTGTAAATCTGCCTGCCCTCTCTGGAGCTTCACTCTGGTACCTCAGGTCTCATCACACCAAGAATGGACCCTCGGAAAGGATTTGCATGACACCAGAAAGGAGACTGAAATGAAACAGGCAGGCTCCCAGTGAGAGGACTCTCTCCCTAAAGCTATCTGCTATTAATGTAATGGCTGCGTCTTCAGGTGAGCTGCCCAGAGCTTGACTCTGGTGACTACCAAGGGTGGCACCCTCCACCTGAGGATGGCTGGTCCCAATTGATCATGTGTTTCAGACCGATCACACCTAAGAAAATGTAATCTTCCACCTCCATGACTAGGAAAACAGCGTTCTCAGGACGGGACGCTACTTCTGAGTGGATAGAACTGGGGACTGTGCCCAAGACCTTTCAAATATCAGACAGCACACAAGTCCGATATTTTTGAGTTTCCTGTGACTCAGGAGGTGACTTTTTTTTCATGTTCTCATTGATTTGTTTGTCATTTTGTAATTTACATGTAGAAGTAATTTTAACAATGTATTCTGGATACAAAAAAAAAAAAAAAAAGAAAATATGCTCGAATTAGAGTAACAGGACCCAAGGAAGGCTTTAAAAATAGAGGCAGCCCCAGTACCTGTAGTTAGGGGTCCCACATGAAGGCCAAGCTGCTCAACTGTCGCATGTGTAGAGGTTTTAGTTCTATGTCATGTGTGCACTCTTGTAGGTGGTTAAGTCTCTATAATTACCTATGGACTGAGGTTAACAGATTCTGTAAGTTTTCATGCTATGTCTTTGACTTTTCTGACTCCTTAAATTCTTCCTTCCCCTCTTGCAAAGTATTCCACAATCTCTGTCTAATGTTTGGATGTGGGTCTCTGTATAGGTTTCCATCAACTGCTGGTTGAAACATCTGACATAACAGTTATGCCAGACTCCTCTTTGCAATTGTAGAAGAATATCATTAATAGCGTCATTGTGAGAGAGATCTCATGCCATGCGTCTCAATATGGGTCCTTTATTGGTTGAAAATTGCCTCAGATTCTATTACAACTTTATTTCTGAAATTCTGTATGCCAGACATATTGTGGGTCTAAGGTTTTTTGCCTGTGTTGTTGTCTCTGTCCTTCAATTGGAAATTATGTCTTGTTACAGGAGGTACCTAATTCAGATTCCATATCTCCTATTAGTGGGCATTTTAGCTATGGTTACCCTTATAGATTTCTGGGAATTTCCTTTGTCCCTGGTTTTTAGCTTATCTCAGAGGCACCCACCTCCATTGCAGTTTTCTCTCCTCTCTCTGTTGATCACTTGATGCCTCCTGTTCTCTATACCCTCTCACCCCCAGATCCCTTTCTGTTCCTACCCTAGATGTCTATTTTATTTCCCCCTTTCAGTGGCATCAACCATCCTCCCATGGGACCTCCTTGTTACTGAGCTTCTTTGGGTTTGTGGACTGTGGCTTGTTTATCCACACAGTCATGGAAAGGACAAAGTGAAGATCCAGCTAAAACCTATGATGAAGACATTTGACATGCAGTCTAATTAGGAGGAAATAACACAAAATTCTGCAAGGAATTCAACCACTAAAGAGCCACACAATCTTTCAATCTAATTAAACCCATCCTACTTATTGGGACAACTATTTCTTCAATAAGCACTCAAGGAGAGTCAACATGAATTTTTAAACATTTTTAAATTACTTATCAGATAAATGCACTGAAACCATGCTTAGCTCTCATCTCCCTCCATAAAGAATGACGATTTCATACATGAAAAGAAACAATTGCTAACAAGTATTTGGAGTAGGGATGCTTCTTAAAAACTTCTGTGGGAATTTTAATAAGTGCCAAAGCCAGTGTTTTGGAAAACATTATTGAGTTCTCTTTCTTTAACTTACTCATGTATCTCACACACTCCAGAACCCTTCCTATTTTGTTGGGTGGTTTGAATGAGAATGATCATCATAAGATCAAATGTTTGAATACTTGCTCCCCAGTTTGTGCAACATTCTGGGAAGAGGATTAGGATGTGTGGTTTTGTTTGATGAGTTGTATTAATGGTGGAAAATGCTTAGGTTTAGAAAGACCCATGACATTCCCTGTGTCCTCTCTGGCTACTGCTTTTGATTTAAGATGTAAGCTCTTGGATTTCCTTCTGACAAGGTTTTGTTATACTGTTATACTCTAGTCAACTGGGATCATGGCAGAATTAAACCCTTTCTTTTGTAAGTGCCTTGCTCAAGGTGAATTACCATTAAAAGAACAAAGTAACCAATAGAGTGTTTATCCAGTTAACATGAAATCTGCATATCAGAACAGGACAAATACTATGAGTTTAGTAAAGCACTCAATGTATCCCTCAGGGGATACAGGATAGATGAAGACAGAGGTTAGATATAGTGGAATGACACAATTTTCTTTATATTATTTAGGAAGGAGCTACAGAATCTTTTTATACAACAAAAAGAGAGTTTATTTCATAAAAAGATAAAAAAATAAACATTTCAATAAATTAAACTTAGTCATCAAACCTATGAACTCAAACTCACCTTGTCATCTAGACCTGGATTCCATATGTATTTCTATGTAAAATTTATATAAGTATTAATAACAAAGTACAAATTTTTATATCATTGCAATTTGGATTATTTAATATATGACTTACTTTCTCTTGCTTTTATGCAGATTGCATGTTTTTTTTTCAGTTTATAGTTTCTCCAGAACTCAACAGATCCCACTGTGTCCTGTACTCTGTTATTTCATCATCACATGTGGTTAAAGTTCTAGGTATGCAGATATATTTGAGTGTAATTGAAATTCTGAGCTTTAATCTTCATGGACAGGAAAAAGAGCTGGGTGTGACATAAGTAGAAATCCCATCTCTGAGAAAGAATTTGCATGGTCACTTGGAATATGATCACAGGGGCTCACTGGACAGACAGTCTGATCAACGGTAAGGTAATGCCCAGTGAGAGAACATGTCTGAAAAATATCATGCTGATTGAAAGATGAAGGTATGTTTTGTCAACATGTACCTCCACACACACAAACACATGTCCAAACTCGTACATAAACACACACACACACACACACACACACACACACACACACACACACACACAAAATGTCCATATTTGTGAATAGAGAGATATTAATAAACAAACACAAAAATGAATCTCATATGGAAAGTAGAAATTTGAATAAATATTTTGACATTTCAAAGATTCCTGTGCACTATATGTATATACGTAATCCTTAAGTGTAATATTTAGAGGCACCCCAGACTCAAAGGACAAAGATGGGGCAGAGATTGAGTGAAGAGTCAACCTATGTTTGGCCTCAACTGATAACCGTTTTATGGGCAGTAACCAATCCATTACACTAATCATGATATTCGCTTATGCTTGCAGACAGGGTCCTAGCAAAAATGTCAACTGAGAGGCTCTACACAGCAGCTGACCAAAGCAGGTGCAGAGACTCAAGGCCAAGTCATGAACTGAGTCAGTAAGTGTTGGGGAAGACTTGAGGGAAGGAATGAGAGACCCAGAGTGAACACTGACTCCACAAACAAACAAACAAACAAACAAACAAACAACATACACACACACACACACACACACACACACACACACACACACACACAAACACCCATGGTATCTACTCACCGAGATGATTCTGGTTCCAGAGACTAAACTGAAAATTACAGAGCACACATAAGTAGGACCTAACTCCCTGCACATAAGTGGTAGATGTGTAGCTGCTCATGCAAGTATCTCATCAACTGAAGTGGGGGCTGTCCACGACTCTGTTTTCTGCCTGTGGATCCTGTTCCCCATTCTGAGCTGCCTTGTCTGATCTCTGTGGGAGATGGTGAGTCTTGTCTTGAAGTAACATGATACACCTTAATGGAATTCTTCCCAGAGAGCAGGCTCCTGCTTCTCAGAGGAAAGGGGGAATGTTGGGAGAGGATTTGTGAGAGGGGAATGTGGGGAATTGACATAACTGCAATTAGGATGTAAAGTGGATAAATAGATTCATTAAAGAAAAAGATTTCTTTGTATTTATTAATTATTTTTTTCATAAAAATTATCCTCTAAGAGGATGTTTTCTTTGTATACCTGGACCTGGGGCATGAGATCTGTTCAGGATTAGGCACATCCTCTCCCAATGAAGCTACTCAAGGCACCTCACTCCTACATAAGTTTCTGTGGTCTCAGACCAGGCAGTGTATGTTCTTTGTTTAGTGGCTCAACCTCTGGGAATCCCAGTGGTCTAGGTAGGTTGATAGTGTTGCTCTTCCTAAGTGCCCATTCCATGGCTGAGAACTAACTCCTAGCAATAATAGTGATAATTCATTATGCTTATGGACAGAGGACAAGCATAATATCCTCTGAGAGGCTCCTCACCTCAGCTGACCAAAACAGATACAGAGACTCAAAGCCAAGCATTAGACTGAGCTCACTGAGTCTTGGGGAAAGTTGGAGGAAGGATTGAGAGACCTGGAGAGGATAGGGACTCCACAAACAAACAAAAGAAAAACATGAACACATGGTCCACAATGGAGGAGCTAGAGAAAGGATCCAAGGGGCTGAAGGGGTTTGCAGCCCCATAGGAGGAACAACACTATGAACCAAGAAGTACTCCCAGAACACCCACGGACTAAACCACCAACCAAAGACTACACACTGAGAGACTCATGGTTCCAGCTGCACATGTAACAGAGAATGGCCTTGTCATTCATCAGTTGAAGGACAGGCCCTTGACCAGTGAAGACCCGATGCCCCAGTGAAAGGGAATTTTAGGACCAGCAAGCAGGAATAAGTGGGTTGGTGAATAGGGGGAGGGGGAAGAGGAGGGGGAGAGGATGGGGTTTTTGTAAGGGAAACCAGGAAAGGGGATAACATTTAAAACATAAATAAAGAAAATATCTAATAAAAAATAAACAAAAAATGGAGCCACCTGACCTAGATTCTGCAGTGACCCTGGGATGTCATGGATGGCCTTCACTGCCCCCTGCTGGTCCTGATCATCTTTCTAGTGAAATTTTTGTTTAGGTTCATAATGGACTTCTCTCACTGTGTTTCTGGCACAGTAGTATATGGCTGTGTCATCAGCTTGCAGACTGTTCATTTTAAAGAAAACTTGGCTCTTGGAGTTGTCCTTGCTGATGCTCAATCTGGATATGAAAGCTGCATTATAGTCTGTGTGTACACCACTCCATATCACTCCCAGCCACTCCAGACCCTTTCCTGGAGAATGGCGCTCCCAGTGTACACCATAGCTGGTTAATCAGAAACCAGAGAATGTGCAGGTGATGGACAGGCTCTGTGAGGGCTGCACTAGGCCAGGTCCTGACTGCTTCAGCTGCACCTGGGACAGGACACCTGGGGACGAGCAACATCACCATTAGTCACACATCTTCTGGCTGCCATGTCTAAGTCCCTCTTCTGAAACCCTGACACACTTACAGCTTGGGAAAGTCAGCAGGCAGAGGAGTAGCACCAGGACAGCCATGCTCTGATGGAGGCTCTATGAGAAGAGGATGGGGCTTCTCAGCTTTGTGTGAGCTTTTATCCTCTGCCTGAGGGCTGCTTTGCATTGGGGGAGGTTCCTGAGAGAACAAAAGGAAGCAGAGAGAAAGGTTTCCAGTTTTCCCTCCTGGTGACAGAAATTTGCCCTGCGCTTGTTGAAGCACCTGGAGAGGAACAAAAGAATGATTTTCTGGTACTGTCAGGAGTTTACATGGTAGATAAGCAGGAAGTTGTAGTATTTGCTCTGTACAGCACTAGGAAGAAACATGGCAACATTTAGTAAATGAGCCCCCATTCATGTAGTGCAGGGAGATCAGTGCCCCACGCCCTATTGCACTTTTTATCTGTGTATAATCCAGAAGAGTATTTAGGATGGAATTTGGCTCTTAGCGATCAGACATTCTACTTAAAGAACTGTTTAAGACTATTCTCATGGTGTCTATGGAGCCAGATCTATTGTTATCTTGTATGGAAAATGGATTGCAAGGAAGACCAGCCCAGGCATTTAGTCCATTGTTCTCACATGTTTATCTAAAAAGACCTAAGAGTCAGATTTGTAGCTCATCTCACTAGGCTCAGAAGATAGTCCTTGCCACTTAGGGACATGGTACTTGGGCACTAGCTTATGCAAGTCTTGATTTATGTCAGTCTATATCTCTATGTAGTTTTCTTACTTCCTCTCCCTTGAGCTTATATCTCATAAAACCTCAAATTCCTAAATATGCTTATTGCGTTGGTGAAGGATGGGAGGTCAGCTGTACATAATAATTCAGAATAAGCAGTAACATGCAGCTAGTCTTGAGTTTCGTTAACTGGAGTACAAAATAGGCTGAAGTAGTCTACATTATGGCAAGAAGTGTAGCAGAAGGCAGGCATGAATGTGGGTAACCTGTGCTTGGAGGTGTTGACCACTATAGAGAACTGATATTGTAGAGCTTTTCTCAGGTCCTCGGTAATGTAAATCCCAGGGAAGAAAAGTACAGGGCTAGGTCTAACTGTACAGTCAATCTTCAGAGCCTGTGGCTCTGGTTCTATTATTTGTAATTGGAGTCCTTTGCTTTTGGGTTTCTTATTTTGTTGTGCATAATCTTTGTCTCCTGATTGACAGTGATGGAGACAGGTCTTAACACTGGGGAAAATCCATCTCATACAAGTTGTGATGGAATCAGTTTAAGTCCACTTACTCAACCTTATGAATATATATATATATATATATATATATATATATATATATATATATATATATATACATGGCAGTGTACTCAGACCTCAGACTGTTTATTTTCAGGTAAAGTGTGTTTTTGTTATCATCTCTGGAGATGGTGAATCGGCCCTTCTTTGCGTCTATATAGTAGGTGCTACCTCCACCATTAAAAATTATTGCCACCCTCTCCAGCCCCTTCCTTGGAGCCTGAATGACACAGGTCATTTAGTTGTCAGTGAGTTAATCCAGAGGCTGCCCAGGAGAGTTTCAGGGACCCTCCATGCTGCACTAAGCCTCCCCCAGACTCCACCAGCTTCACCTCACACTGGGCACCTCAAAGCAGAGAATGCTGATTTGGAAACTGTCACTAACAAAACAAATAAAATAGAGGAAAGAAAACCAATTTTTGTATTTCTCATGTACACAAAACAGGCAGGATCTTATTTCTGTGAATTACCTTTTAAAATTAGGACAAGGAAAACAAAGCTGAGCCCAAAGTCCATGGTGAGTGGTCTGCATTCAGTGTTGATTACCAAATGTGAGGACCTGCACAGGCAGGCCTCAGAGACTGTGGGTCTATTACTTACAATGGGAGTCTTTATCTTTTGAGTTTCTTGTTTTGTTTGGTTTGTGCATAATCTTTGTCTTCTGAATGACAAAATAGAAGTAGATCTTAATGTTAGGGAGACAGCCACCCTGTGCAAGTTTTGATAGATTTAGTGCAAGTTCACTTGCTCCATTTTGGGTATTTATTCATTTATATATTTATATTTCTTTTGAAATTTTTGTTGTCAAGCTAGAGTTTCTCGGTGCAATCCTAGCTCTTTAGGATCTCTAACAGTCCTGGAACTCTGTAGAATGTCAAGGGCTGTAGGGCAATGGGCTATGCACACATCGGCTGGTCTCCAGTGGAGTTGAGTTCTGAACCCTGGTAAAACCAGGTGGTGGACATTCCCACCTATGGGGGACAGAAGGTGTTCCCTCATGTCTCCTGAATCCCTGTCTCCTGTTGAAGTTACAGCTCCCACAGTCCTCACAGGAGAAGCTGTGGTTAGTAGTCACATACACAAGGTCCCAAGCTTCTGACCTTCAGGCTAAACTCCTCCCCAGTTAACCAGCAACTGTGAGATGACAAGCTCACTAGAAAAGGGGCTGCTTGGTCCCACTTTGTGCTCTCTCTCTCTCTCTCTCTCTCTCTCTCTCTCTCTCTCTCTCTCTCTCTCTCTCTCCTCTTACTTTCTAGCTTTTCCTGTTTCTCTCTCTTTCCCCCTTCCCTCCTTTGGCCATGGCCAGTCTCTCTCTCTCTCTCTCTCTCTCTCTCTCTCTCTCTCTCTCTCTCTCTCTCTCTCTCTCTCTCTCTCTCTCTCTCTCTCTCTCTCTCTCTCTCTCTCTCTCCACATTCTCTCCTTTCTCCCTGCCTTTCTACCATAAAGCTATAAAAGCATAGACTGTCTCTGTTCCTCAAAGTCCATTGTGCTTGGATGATGGGATAGGCTTTCCCCTAATCAGCTGTGCCTAATCTCCAATCAGAAGGAATTCCCCTGCTCCAGCCACAGACCAGACTAAGGACTCTCGCCTGTGTGGGAGCCTCTCTCCCTCTGCCCTCTTCTTGTATATCTGGGGCCGAGAGTGTAGCCCTGGGGCTCCTGGTACCAGGGGCTGCCCCTTGTCCATCCCCCACCATGTGGGGTCAGTAACTTCACACAGCCAGATGCCCACCCAAGGCCGAGTGAAAAGTGTTCGGTAGTCCTCCCGTGTCTGCCTGCCCAGAGCACAGGATCTCTGGCTGGACAAGGGCTCTCTTTCCCCCCTCTTCCCCTACACTCACAGCTCTACAAAAGGGCCATGCATGAAGAACAACACACTGCTTCAGAACTCATGGGATGTGTCCCGATGGTTAGCACAAACATTTATCTAAGGGATCAATTAGAAGTTTTGAAAAAAAATTTAATAGTTAAGCTAGGGATTTTGTTAAGGTCAAGGAACAACAACTCTTGAAGCACCAGCTGATATGACTGTTTTTTTTTTTTTTTTTTTTTTGACGCTGGGCTGGTGAATAAGGTTATGGTTTTCTTATACCCATGTTAGCACTCAGCTTTGTAATATGACTTAATAAAATGATTGATGAGTAGATGTGAGTTCTGTTTCTTAAAGTAGAAATGACTGATTGTTTTTATACAAAGGTATAAATTTGTGATTCTATTAATATTTTTGTAAGATTTATTTTAAAATACACAATAAAATTATTAATCCTCTCATTGTAACTCTGAATTGCTGCCTGCCAGTTAAAAAAAACTGATTGAAAAAATTACCTTGTTTACCCACACTTTGTGAATCTAAAAAGTTGCTTAGTAATGAATATACACCATTCTTGGGTCAATTTGTTTTCTTTACCTGCACTACATAATATTTTTTCATGTAAATTTATGGAGAATGTTGTAACTTTTTATAGTCATTCAGTAAAAGAAAAATACAACACAATCACATTTTAATTTTTGAGAATTTTGGTGTTGTATATATAAGCCATGGGAGAAAAATAATTTATTTAAAACTTAGCTCCATCTATCAAATCTGTATGAATGTATTATGTGAGTAGGGTTGTTGGAACCAATTCATTAGAATTTGCTGCAACCATCAAATCCATCTATCTATCTATCTATCTATCTATCTATCTATCTACACACACACACACACATATATATATATATATATATAATTTATAAAGTAAATTTTTATAATTTATAATTTATGGAGCCTGATTGTTGTTACAAACAAGATAAAAGAATTCCAGGCTGCAAGAGACTCATTGGTTGATCTACTCTAATAACTGCTCTTAAATCTTTCAACATTTTACATTTTTCAGATTTCCTCATCATAAAAAAAATACAGGGGAGTTCCATAGGCTTGTAAACTCTTCTGCATACTGTGCCTCCAGCTGTTCTCATATCAGCTGTTCAAGTGTCTGTCATTTCTCCTTAGTAATGGGCCACTGAGATCAGTGTAGGCTCATTAAACAATAAATTTAAGGATAAGGCCATTGGTATTTTGGAGTGCCCTCCCTAGGACATCAGAACACTGCCCTTTAAGTAGTAACTGGTGGTTTACTGTATTTGTTCCCCTTCCTCTATTTCACTCTTTGAGGCTCTTCCCTCCACTGTGTTAATGGCTGCCACAGCAGGCCAGCCTCCAGTACAAATGTTCCCAGTCTCTTCCCATCTTGGGGGTATGAGTCTATATTTTGAGTAAGCCCATGTATTTAAACGTTTTTTTCACATAAGTCCAGTACATCTCATATGAAATCATGACTTCTTTATCATGCCTTTGTTGCAGATAACCCTGAAGCTAATCATATTTGATATTAATTTTGTTCTCTTGTGTGGGGTTATCAACACGTCAACACTCAGGTAATTTACTATAAACCTTCTTCCTACCTTAATTTATAAATAAAGGCTAGATCCACTGATTGGGGGATGAAGAGGGGAAGGTGCAGCTGAAAGTTTTGGGAGAGAAAGAGTGAGGGAGAGGATGACATAGGAGGAGGAGGAAGGAAAGTAGAGCAGAAGCAGCTGGCCTGGAGAAACCACAAGTTATAAGGGATCTCTCATATGGTAGTGGAGTGGCAGATCTGCCCAGTCTAGGTGCACAGCACGTATTCATATTAATTGAGTTGTGTTTTCATTGCCTGGGCTTATTTCTGTTGGAGGTTTACTGCAACATGCCTCTGATCTATATATTGCTATAGGATAGAATCCTACCTTGTCAAACTTTGCTTCATCTCATTATCAGGAATATGCTGTATACATACTGGGAAGGCTAATCGTGATCTTGTAACTCCAGACTGCCCATTCTCTAACTCTGGCATGACTGATGGAATGAGGTTAATCCTTTCTTTCATATGTGTCTCTTTCATCACATTGTCCTCTGGCATTTTAAGTTTTTCTCTGACCCAAATGCACCCCAGTGCTGTTTATTTTCTTCTTTTCTACTGTGGATGACTCTCACTCTCTTGCTCAGTCATTGAGGCTGAGCCATTTCATTCTTTCTTTTCCTGGGTTCCTTCCTTCCCAAGATGTTCCAAGTCCACCCATAACATCTCCATTTGCACATCCAACTTTGCAACCTTTTCTGAAAAGAGAAAATAGAATGAACCCTTTCTTTTGCCATTTCAAAATTTTGATTTATTTGTTTCTCAGGCCCTCGGTTTCTACTCACAAATTTTCCAACTGCTTAGGTATTCATTCAACCCCTTTTTAAAAATACAGACTATACAAAGAAGAAAAATTTAAAAGCAAATTAAATAAAACAGAAAATCCTCTCTGGAACCAAACCTGCATATCTCAGCAGTAGTAGGCTCCATAAAGTTTTTGCAGGCATTGTGAACAGAAAAAGTCACTGCTTCATGCCATGACATTTCTCTTTATCTTTTTAAATTCTGTCCAGCTCCATGCTGGCTGCCACTTGTAGCCAGTCTCTGCTCCTCTGTGTGTTCTTCCTTGTCCCATGCTTTATGTGCTTATTTCACTTTCTATCACTAGATAGAGGACACAGAGGGTAGAGGTGGAAATTTTAAAAGTACAGTTACAGTGCTGATTGCTGAACCCTTATTGCTCCTTTGCAATGCAAAAGCAAAATGTTGTAAAATGAAAACGAGAGTACCATACAGATTTTACATGGTGGGGCTTGTGTCTCTAGCTATATCTCCCTCTCCTGGTCATAGAAATATGAGGCAGCTTTTTCCAATGAAATCCTTTCTTAAAAACAACAAGGAGAATCCAGATGAGCCCCATGTCCATGGTGAATGATTTGTGTTCACTGCTGATCAATGAATATGAGGATCTGGGAATCCAGAACTTGGCTCCTCTTTCAGAGAACAGGGGTCAGGGCACATAATTTTTTCATGGGTACAAATAATTAATCTTATTTGGAAGTCTTCCTGCTATAGCATACTCTGAAGTTGGACACTTGAGAGAAGGCAGTGCTCAAGGAAGATATAAAATATCAAAGACAATGATGCCAGTTACAAAAATTGAAAGAGTAAAGTACCTCTGTGTATATCTTTTTATTGCTAAGAATTAGCACACTTCATCTAGTTCCTCTCTCAGCATATGCAAAGAACAAACTGTGTTTCTATAATATCATATCCCCTCAGTATAATGTGAAAATAAAAGCCTGACGCATAGTTGTGTTTCCATACATGAGCTCAGTCTTTCCCAGTCTGTTGTCTGTCTAGACATGGCTTCTTCTTGTTGTGGATATTTGACGAAGACTGAGCTTCCTGGAAACGTTACCGACACTGCTTTCCTGTGACAGGGACACTTAGGACATTTCTGAACTTTATTCATTTCAGAGAGATGCTTTCCTCTGAGAGGCCATCAGGGCTTGTAAATGAGGCATACATTGTCACCGTCTGATTATTGAGCAGAGCTTACTATGAAAACATATTTACAGGAAACCCATTTGTGTGCATCCCCCAGTTCTTTCTATGATCCCTATTAACTGCACCATTCTCTTCATTCACTAGGCAACTCATGACTATTTCTTTTCTCTACTCGTGTGTGTGTGTGTGTGTGTGTGTGTGTTTAATTCTAGTTTCATTCCTCCCCTTTTATATACTGAGAATAACCTAGGTACTCAATGAATTTTTGTAACAAGACACAATATCTTGACATCAACATAGCATTTTCAGTAGACATGGGATCCACCCACCCAGTTCTCATGCTTCCCTTCTTCTCATCACTTTCTCTAACCACACCGCACTTGTCCTGTTAAAGCACCAGCATTTCCCTGCCCACACACAAGTGCAGGGTTTTTCCTTCCCAATCCACATTATATATTTGACACAGAGATTTTTTTCAGTTTTGTTCACATTTCATGTAGGCTCAGAGAACACTAAGAAAGAGGAGGTAGAAAGACCATGAGAGGTTGAGCACGAAGAGGAGTGTTGTTAAATGATGTCTTCTGGACATGTCCTGCTATCACAGTGATGGATTTATAATCCAGGAGGAAGTCAGCATGTTCTGCCTAGCAGCCTGCCATGGTTCATGCATGCACAGCAGGCATTTTTGCATTTACTAACACAAAACCTGCATGAGACTCAGAGAAGAACAAAGACAGAGTGTGTGACCTTGGCTGCCAATTGGATGGTGGCAGCCATGTGGAGATGTGTGGGGAACAAAATAAAGGGACAGCCCTGGGGAGGCCCGGGGAGAAGTTGGGGAGGAAAAATATGCCATGTCCAGCCAGAGTTCCTGTGCTCTGGACAGGGAGATATGGGGAGACCACCAGGTGCTTTTCACACAGCCCTGGGTGGAGATTTAGGCCTCTGACCCATGAGGCAGGGGGTTGAGAAGAGACAGCCCCCAAATGTGATCCAAAGGAGACACCCTGTAGCCCCGGAGTTATAGGAGAGAGGGAATAGGGGAAAAGTTCCCAACACTGACCAGAGTGTGCAGCGGGTCTTGGTAGAGCAGAGACTTCTTATGGTTTATTATAGAAATGCAAGGGAAAAACATGAAACTCAAGAGGAACGAAGACAAAAGTGTGGACACTTTGCTCCTTCTTAGAATTGGGAACAAAACACCTATGGAAAGAGTTACAGAGACAAAGATTGGAGCTGAGACGAAAGGATGGACCATCTAGAGACTGCCATATCCGGGGATCCATGGCATAATCAGCCCCCAAATGCTGACACCATTGCACACACTAGCAAGGTTTTGCTGAAAGGACCCTGATATAGCTGTCTTGCGAGGCTATGACGGGGCCTAGCAAACACAGAAGTGGATGCTCACAGTCAGCTATTGGATGGATCACAGGACCCTCAATGGAGAAGCTAGAGAAAGTACCCAAGGAGCTAAAGGGATCTGCAACCCTATAGGTGGAACAACAATATGAACTAACCAGTACCCCCTGGAGCTCGTGTATGTATATGTATCTAGCTGCATATGTATCAGAAGATGACCTTGTGGGCCATCAGTGGAAAGAGAAGCCCATTGGTCTTGCAAACTTTATATGCCTCAGTACAGGGGAACTCCAGGGCCAAGAAGTGGGAGTGGGGGAGGGGAGTGAGGGAAGGGTTGGGAGACTTTTGGGGTAGCATTGGAAATGTAAATGAAGAAAATACCTAATCATAAAATCATAAAAATGTAAAAAAATATGGCCATATTTTCCTAATTGGAGTGTTCATTGTATGTCTTTGTGGCTATGTATTTTTAGTTGAGGAAATAACATGAATATATAAGAGGCACAAAGGAGATATTGCTGCATCTCTGTGTATGTGTCTATTCCGTGAACTATGTAACATCTATCTTTATATGTATTTTTGAAAAGTTGGAAGGCAGATTTCATCTTTAAGATTCTTTCTAAAAGAACCTCTGAATACAAGACAAAACTAAAGTACACAATGGGGATTTGGTAGATGTAGAAATCTGTGTGAGACTATAAAAATAAAAACAACCAAAAAAAGAAAAAAAAAGAAAGAGAACAATAGAGAAGACAGCCACATTCAGAAACAATGCAATAAACAATTTATACTGTGCTCATCAAAAAAAAAAAAAAGAAATTCAAGGGAATGAGAGAAGAGAGAGAGAGAGACAGAAAGAGAGACAGGGAGACAGAGAGACAGAGAAGGCTTGAGAGAAAGAGAAAGACAGAGAGAGGAGAGGAAAGAAGAAGACAAAGAAAGGGAAGAGGAGAGAGAAGTGAGAGAAGTGAGAGGTAAAGGAACAAAGGAGTAAGAGTGTGAGGTGGGGGCCTAACAGCCCCTTTTATGGTCTTCACTGTTGCTAGGTAACTGGGGAGGAGTTTAGCATGAAGGTCAGAAGCTTGGGACATTGCTTACATAACTACTGACCATGCTTCTCTTGTGGGGGCTGTGGGAGGTTGTACCTTAGGCCGGGGCCAGAGTTCCAGGAGCATGAGGGAACGCCTACTGTGTCATGCCTACTGTGTCCTGTAGGTAAGATACAACCATTGTGGTTCAGACCTCAGCTTGACTGGATACCAGCCTGTCTACAGTTAGTCCATTGCCTCACAGAGATGAGCATATATGGGCAGAGGTGTTATGGACAGAAAATATAAAGGCATTCTTTACTATAGCAATAAATGAGTGGCTTTGATTTCTCATCTGGCTCCAAGATTCTGTGACATTATTTTTGTGTATTCTTACCCATTACCCCTAAAGACAAACTCAGGGAGCCTAAGGCTAAAACAACATCTGGCACTTGAACAGGGGTAAGAGTGGCCCCTATGTAACCCTATATGATTCCAATGCTTCTTTTTGCTCCCATCTATTGTTTTTTGAGCAGTGTTTTTTTGTCATGTGCCTACAAACTTGATTTGGCCTTTCCTTTGTTCTTCTTTCATTGATATCCTTCCTGAATTGTGGTGTGGTCAAAGTTACCCTTTTTTGGTTGATTCTTGCTAAGTTGGCCCCTTTCTGTTCTATGTTATAAGACCCCCTTAGGTGAATGAGAGAGCTCATTGTTATTCCTTGTCTGTCTGTGTATGTCAGTTCTTGTAGGGTTCATGACTTTGGATTTGGTTCATGTCTTCTTCACATAAAAACTGACAGCCCAGGAACAGAAGAACTAAGGATTGGCACCCAATGGCCCTTTCCTATCTGAAGACATTTGTGGGCATAAGGCCACAGCCTAACAAGATGCAGAACTTCCCCTCTAAGCACAAGATATTTGGATCACACACATAGTCTGTCTTGTTTGTGATAGTTTTGCTTGTCTGTCCAAATTCAACCTGTTTTGCTGGCAGTGATATGGGGAAACTACGCTTTTATGTTAAAGAACAACAAATATGATTTGGTTAGGAGAGGCCTGAAGACTAAATTGTCAGACCTCGAGGGACTTTGGAATGTGGCTGAAATTCTGGCACCTTGAATCTCACCCAAGAACATTTGGGACCCCAATTTGTGGATTATAGTGCTCTTCTGTACTAGCAAGCAAAAGAGTAACTCAGGTGTTACCTCCTGTCTCTTGTTTGTCCAGATTCGTCAGGTTATCATAGCAAGTCTTAAATCTTCCCCCCTTGAGTAAATGGTCAAGGCACAGAATACATTTGTCAGGAACAGGCCAGTACTGACCATAGCACTACTGTCCCAAAGGAGGGCAAGCACCTGCTACAGCCTCCTGAAGAGGAGGAGGATTCATCTCCCCTCCCCCTCACAATATCCCAACCTGTGATAACACCACTAAAGTCAGCTTTCTCATACTGTTTGCACCCCCTCTAATTGTAGACCTCCCCCTCAAATTGGGGGTGCAAATGCTGGAAACCAGAGATGGGGCAAACCTGCCCTGCCCCTCCACTGTCATACCCATGAACTTTAAGATGGTGGGAGACCATTAATCTCTCAATCCTGGCATATCAAGTCTCTCCAGGATTGGATACATACTCTCCTACTGAGGCCAGATAAGACAATTATGTTGGGAAATGTATTCTACAGACAAGCAATAACTTCAGGGACAATACCTGCTCTAGTTGATGGGGAATCCACATGGAGTCTAAGCTGCACATCTGCTATATATGTATCAGGGACCTAGGTCTAGCCATTGTGTCCTTTTTGTATGGTGACTCAACCTTTGAAAGACCCCTAGAGTCTAGGTTAGATGAATCTGTTGGTTTTCCTGTGAAGTTCCTATCTCCTTTAAGGCCTTCAATCCTTCAGTCAACTCTTTCATAAGAGACCCTCAGATATACCCAATGTTTGGCTTTGGGTCTCTGCATCTGTTTCAAATATCCAGGAGGGGACTCTCTTCTGTTCTTGACAGAACTTGAACATAGGATCTCAATTCTCACAACACCATATAGTGATGTACTTCCTCCATCAAGGCTACACATACTACAAAAAGGCCATACTTCCACTTCCTATAGGCCATGCATATTCAAACCACCACAGACCTCAATAACCCATTTCAAATGTTCTTGGTCAAAAGAGAAGTCCTTAAGAATTAGGAATTAAATGTTGGTTCTGATATATATAAATATGTATTCCAACCGACTTCCATTTTATTGTATTTCACCAACAGACTGATCCTCTTCTGGGTCCTGTATAACATGATACTGGATGCTTTATCATTATCTTTAGCATTGCATGGAGTAGTTCAACTTACTATTGTGTGTTCAGACTCAGGATTCTAGTAATCTCATCAATCTGGCTTCCAAATCTTCCTCATGTTGCTGATCCATTAAGATGGATCCTAAATACGGCACTGCTTCTCTGAATAACACTTCTCTAGCCCAAATGTGAGACACTAGGTTCTTTCAGCCAACATCAACATCTGGGCTCTGGTCACAGTTTTTTCCAGTTAAGCATCACCTGTGCTACTGGTGCATATTTGAACCATCATTGTAACAATGATATCCTATGCACATGTAAACTTCAGTCCACATATTCTATTCTGACACATTAAATAGAAAGAGTTTTAAAGTTTAGCTTATGTCCTTTTAATTTCCAGCAACTGATTAAGATGTAAATTATGCACAAACATGTTTGAAGATTGAGATCAGATTGGGATGGATTCACAAGGCATGAATCTCCTTGGAATTCAGCTTTATTCTCTGCATGCAATTTAGGTGTCATACTTTCATATCTAGTATTTCAGACTATTAACCTTTGCCACCAAATTATCTTAAAGTGTAGATGTTAATTAACACTTTCTTTTAGTTACTTTTTGGAGACAGGGTTTTTTTGTGTAACCCTGGCTGTCCTGGAAATCACTCTGTAGATCAGGTTGGCCTCAAACTCAGAAATTCACCTGCCTCTGCCTCCCAAGTGCTGGGATTAAAGGCATGTGCCATCATGCCTGGCTTAATTAACACTTTTTAGAGAGCCAATAAATTCATAAGAGAAAACCATCTCCTCATGTTTAGGGTATAATTTGATGTTTATTTATTTATTATCTCTGAAATCAGGACCAACATCCTTGTTAGTTTTTAGTACTGAAAATTCTACAGAGAAAAGATTTTATGCATATGACACAGGGTAAAGAACTGTTGATAAATCGGGAAATACTGCAGATGTGGAGATTTCTCTCTATATGGAAGCAACACTTGATAGAATTGTCCTGTCAGATGGAGAGTGCCCTAATCATCTTGCCAGGGTTTTCATCCCAGCAAAGCTCTGGGGTCGCTTTCTACACTAATCATCAAATGAGGCCTTGATGAGGCCATGGTGGTTTCTTTCCACAGATGAAGTAAAATCCTATTGCATGGGGCCTATTAATGGCACACTGGACTCTGACTCATTATATTGTTTCTATGAAGAGAGTTTGAAGACTGTGATAACTGTATCCTGAAAGACTATCTTAAAAAATTGTCACTCTGTGAACTGTGCTGAGCCGGGAGACTGGAGCAGAGCAAGAAACAGAGGCTGGGGTCCTTTGGGTCACCTGTGCATCAAGGACTCCTGCCTCAACTTGAAGTACCTCATTGATGAGGAGTTAAAAAATGTTTAGAATCATTCAATTCTGTGACCTTCCTGTATTAGCCAGTCTTCCATTACTCAACATCCTCCACCCTTTCCTCCATTTACCTCCAAGAACACATACTTTTCTTAAAGTAAGCAGAATTGTATATAGTTTTCTGCTTTAGGAAGATCCTATAAACAGGTAACTTCATATGATTATTGAAAATGAGAACAATATTCTATTGGTGGGCATGAAGTAACCAGGATAACAGTCAGATAAAGATCCCAAGCCTGGAACTTCATCAAAAGATCTACATAGAAGATTTGTAGGGTAACCAGTAGCCTTACTGGGAGTTACTAATGCTGTGATGAAACACTATGGGAAAGCAACTTGGGGTGAAAGTGTTTATTTGGCCAACACTTCTGTATTGCTGTTCATTAGAAAAAGAGATCAAGACAGGAACCTGTGCCGGGTAGGAAATTACAGGAAAAGTCTGATGCATAAGGATAAGCCTACACAGTGGAGATGGTGTTCCAAAAATGTGTGCTCTTTATTGAAAACACAGAAAAGATGTGAGATTAATGTGGGCTGGAACTACAGTGTTACATACCAGTTGTCCTGACCACTGTATTTCTGAATTGTTGCACAGAGTTTTCATATCTAGATGACAACATATTTGACCTAGTGTTTTCAAGACTATGTAAAACAGTCTGGTATAATTTGGCAGGAGGTGATCTCAGAGTGTGGCCACTGCTCAAACCTCCTTCCTTATCAGATACATGTTTCTATACTTGGCTAGGCATCCATGGGTGTGCACAGAACATTATGAGACATTAAAAACATTCTGTATTTAGCTCCTCACAGAAATGAAAGCAAGTAAGACAGACTTGTAGAATGTAGAATAACTCTGTAGAAGTACCTGTGATGGTCCCCAGTATCATCTTCTTGCTCACTGCCAACTTGAGGAACCAAAGGAAACAGAGGCTATTCCTTTTATTTTTCCATAACTCACAGGAATCCAATGTACTGCATTTCCAGCTATGCATTTATCACAGGCAACAAATCTCCAGGACAAGGTGACAAACTTAGACCTTTTCTCAGGTCACATTCTGGTTTGATTGAATGGCCATCATCACCTCGCATCTAATACCCTCCTACTCTTGTTTTGTTTTGTTTTGTTTTATTTTGTTTTGTTTTTTCGAGACAGGGTTTCTCTGTATAGCCTTGGCTGTCTTGGAACTCACTTTGTAGTCCAGTCTGGCCTCGAATCAGAAATCTGCCTGCCTCTGCCTCCTTAGTGCTGGGATTAAAGGCCTGTGCTAACATGCCCAGCCGTCCTACTCTTTTAGATAGTATCTGGTTCATTAAGGGTGGTATGGCCATAGATTCTCCTATTCTTTTGTAGCAATACCATCCATATATTCCCAGAATGCCTTCGTGAAATATTGTTATATTTAGGTTCAAAGTGCCACAGCTGATTTCTTTTGATGAGGAACAACTCAGAATAAGACAAACATCTGTTATGCCATATCTCTCAGACATCAGTGTTAAAGAGAATTTTTAGAATCTTGGGGGAAGGAAAGGGGATTGATGTGTTAAAAGGAAAAATGATTTGTCCTATTAAATTATTGGGGAACTATATCTACCAAGGCATCACAAGTACAAATAGAAAAAGAAGAAGTTACCCTTTGAGTGGTTTTGGAGCAGTTTGCAGCAAATTGAAGCTCACTGAGTGTCGGTAGCAACATTGGCCTCACGTCTCAGTTCTGAGGCTTTGCACACATTTTGTCACCAGCATCACAGGTGAGTCAGTGCTGAGCTGTTGCCTATGGTTTGTGTGAGGATGATGGAGAGACTGGAAGTCATCTGGTTCATGGGTCACAGGCCCTGCCTGATTTCTTCTTGAATCCCACATCATGCTCTATGAAGTAAATCTTACTGAGTGTCAGCCCTGACTCTAGGGTTCCACAGTCTCAAGTGTTCTTTGGTTCTTTGGGATGTGATCCTGGTCCTCATAGAGATTCACTTCTGCCTCGTGTGATGCTCTGTGTTTTGTTCAAGCCAGAGTTTATCTTATATTTAAGTCATTTTTAGTGGGCTGTACATATAGCTCTGTGCTTCAAGTTCTTAACACACCATGAGGATCTGTGTTTAATATCCATAACTTAAGATGGGGTAGTTTTGGTAGTAAATCAATAAACCCATCTATTATATGTAGAAACAGTGTGATGGTTGGGACACTTTGGGCAACCATTCTAAAAAGATAGTGATATCCAAGCCCAGTGATGGACTTTATTTCAAAGTCATTGTGTACACTGATAGAAGAAGATATCTCATTTCAATATGCACACACACACACACACACACACACACACACACACAATGGCGACAAAGAGACAGAGAGAGATACAATAGTAGACAGAGAGAAAGAGACAGAAACAGAACAATAAAGAGACAAATAAACACATACAGGACTACAGAAAGACACAGTGAAATCATAAATAAGTAAATAAGTAAATAAATAAATAAATAAACGAATGCAAAACAGGTATAAATAAGGAAAATAGAAAGTTGTATAAACATTCGTAGAGGTCAAGGGTTGCTACAACCTATACTTTTTGATGTTATTAATAAAGTTTATTCATAAAGTTCTTACAGAAACACTTACCCCTGGATTAGTGTCACACACATATATGCTATGTGCACCCTCTTCTTTTAAAGAGAATCAATGTAGAGTTACAAACTAGGCACAGAGGAGTCTAGCCCTCCATTACCCCAAGGACTCTTTATCGATTAAATAATTATTTCATAAATTTAGGACCAATATGTTGTCCCCAAGCAGTCCCACTTCCCAGATTTATTCCTCCTCCCACCATCCTTTTCACTTTCCCAAGAAACTCAACTTTGTATTGCCCATCCATGGGGCGTCAAGTCTAAAGCTTTAGGCTCATCTTCTCCCACTGAGGCAAGAAAACGCAGTTCCTTGAGACTTGGGTGCCAGGGTTCTCAGACCAGCCTGCATGATTTTTGGTTTGTGGCTTAGTCTCTGGGAGTTCCCAGGCATCCAGGTTAATTGGAACTATTGGTCTTCTCCTGGGGTTGTTATCCCCTTCAGATTTTTCATTCCTTCCTCTAACTCTTCCATTCCAGTATTCAAACTTAATCCAGTTGTACACTCTATTTACATCTGTCTCATTCAGGTGCTTGCAGAGCCTCTTAGAGGTCAGCCATGCTATGCTCCTGTCTGCAAGCACAATACAGTGTCAGTGACAAATGTCAGGGTTTGGTGCCTGCCTATGAGATAGATCCAAAGTTGGGAGGGTCACAGGTCAGCCATTTCTACAGTCTCTGGTCCATTTTGTCCTTGAATTACTTTTAGACAGGAACAATTTTGGATCGAATATTTTGACGGTGGGTTGAAGATAGGGTCTAATTGTACAGGCTGTAACTCTTCTGTGAATCAGAACTCCATGTGCTCTCTGCGCCCCCTGCTGGTCCTGGGTGCTCTGCAGGAGGTTTTAGTTTGAGCTCACAGTAACATTTCCTCATTGTGTGTCTTGCACAGTAATACATGGCCGTGTCCTCAGACCTCAGACTGCTCATTTGCAGGTACAGGGTGTTCTTGGCATTGTCTCTGGAGATGGTGAATCGACCCTTCACACTGTCTGGATAGTAGGTGTAACTACCACCACTACTAATGGTTGCGACCCACTCCAGCCTCTTCTCCGGAGTCTGGCGAACCCAAGACATGGCATAGCTACTGAAAGTGAATCCAGAGGCTGCACAGGAGAGTTTCAGGGACCCTCCAGGCTTCACTAAGCCTCCCCCAGACTCCACCAGCTGCACTTCACACTGGACACCTGCAAACATAGAATACTGGTTGGAAAACTGTCACTAACAAAACAAACAACAATTTTTCTCTGTCTCATGTGCATACAACAGATGTCATCTCTTCTCAATAAATTACCTTTTAAAATGAGGGCAAGGAAAATCAAGCTGAGCACAAAGTTCATGGTGAGGGGTCCGTGTTCAGTGCTGACTGAATGTGAGGAACTGGGAATCGAATCCAGGACCTGCCTCCTCTGTCAGAGCTGCAGGGTCAGCGCCGAGGTGTTTTTCATGGGCAGAGAGAAGACCTATTTGCATGTCTTCCTGCTATACCATGCTCTGGAGTTGGAATAAATCTGAAGTCACTGATGATACCAGATATAAGGCATCAAAAAACCAGATTTCAGTTACAGCATTTGAAACATATTGTAGTTTCACTTTTTTTTTTTTTTTTTTTTTTTTTTTTTTTACTTTTGGTTAGGGATTCACCATACTTTGTTTAGTTTCCCTCTGTTAATGTGTACAGAACAAGCTTCGTTCCCATACTGCCATGGTTCCTTAGTGTAAATGTGTAATTAAATAGAAACACACATAACTGTATTTCAGGATATGAGCTCAGTCTTTCCAAAGTCTGGGCACAATATGGCTTTTCAATAATAAGGCTTTTGTAGAGGGTCACGCCTATGAGCTGTTCATAGCAGATTCATCTCTGTGATGGGAGCACTCAGAATTTTCTGAATTTTACTTATTTGTGATAGAATGTCCTCAGGGTTTAGAGATTCTTTGTATCTGAAGAATTCCAGGTCCTCTTCTGTCTGAGACTCAGGGTTTGCAGTGGAAACATATTTCTTTTGCAACAAACTTTCTTGTTTTGCATCCCATAGTTCTCCCCTTTCTTCCTTTTTTAGTCCCCCTTCAACCATTTTTGTTTTTGTTTTTTGTTTTTTTTTTTTTTGCTATTTTATACCAGGTAACAATCAAATATACTTCCAAAGATGTTGTAAGAGTTTGCATTCCCACAAGCCATGGGGTGACTTTTCCTTCTCTGAATCTTTGCCAGCACAAGCCATCACTTGAGGTTTTGATCTTAACCATTGTGACAGATATAAGATATAATCTCAGAGTGTTTTGATTTGCATTGTCCTAATTTCTATGAGTATTGACAATTTTGAAGGTAAGTTGGGGGACTCCATCCAACCACTTAGGGCCCTCTGCATCTATTGGAAGTGATCTCTTCAGGGTCTATCTACAACTGTTAGGCATGAAGGCTAAGATTATCATCTGGGAAGCCTCTCACATCCCAGGTCTCTTGGACTTTGCAGAGCTTCCCCCTGCCTCCCACCTCCATTCAGCTGAATATTTAATCCATTTACCAGGACCCCTGGGCTGCTTTCCAGTGTTCCCCAACACCTGATTCTTTCTGCCTTTCTCCCTTCCTCTCCCATTTCCACCAAATGTCTCTCTCTCCCTCTGCCTCCCCTGATTATTTTGTCCCTCCTTATATATTGGATTGAAGAATCCATACTATGGCTTTCCATTTGATTAAACTCCTTATGGTCTGTATATTTTATCATTAGTATTCTATACTTTTAGTCTAATATCCACTTACCAGTGAGTACATCCCATGCAGGTCATTTTGGGTGTGTCACCTAAGGATTATCCTTTTACATTTGATCAGTTTGCCTGAAAACTTTATGATGTTCTCACGTTTTAATTGCTGAGTAGAATACCATTGTGTAAGGGAACCCATATTTTCTATATACAATCTTTGTTTGAGGCACATCAGGGTTTTATCCATCTTTTGGCTATTAACAAATAAGGCTGCTAAGGACATACTGGCACATATCTCCTAGTGGTATGGTGGAGCACATTTTATGTATATGCACAGGAGTGGTATGGCTGGATCTTCAGGTAGAATTATTTACAATATTCAGAGGAGCTGCCAGATTGTTTTCCAGAATGGTTGTGCCGTTTTGTAACCTCACCAGCAATGCAAAAGTATCTATATCCTCACCAACATGAGCTGTCATTTGAAATTTTATCTTCACCATTCTGATTGGTATAAAGTAGAACCTCAGGGTAATTTTTTTGATTTGCAATTCCTTGATGACTACAAATATTGAATGTTTCTTTAAGTGAATCACAGTCATTGGTGATTCCTCTGTTGAGAATTCTCTGGTTAGCTCTGTAGTCCATTTTAATTGAGTTATTTGGTTTTGTGGAGGATATCTTCTTGAGTTCTTTATATACTTTGGATATTAGCCTTCAATGGGATTTAGGGATAGTGAAGATCTTTTTCCAATCTGTAGGTTGCCATTTTGTTTTATTGACTATGTTCTTTGCCTTACAGAATTTTTTCAGTTTCATGAGATCCTGTCTACCCATTTATGATTCTAGAGCCTGAGCCATTGCTGTTTTCTTCAGGAAATTGTCTCCTGTATCAATGAGTTAAAAACTATTCTCCACTTTTTGTTCAAATAGATTTAGTTAATGCAGTATTAAGTTGAAATCTGCCATTCACTTTGATTTGAATTTTGTGCAGGATGATAGATAAGAATCTATTTGCATTTAGATCTGCACCATTTGCTGGGGGATGCATTCTTTTTATCATGATTTTTATTATGATTACTGGATTCTTTGTCAAAAATCAAGTGTTCACAACTGTGTGGTATTATTTCTGAGTATTCAATTCAATTCCATTGATCATAATATCTGTTAATATACAAATACCATGCAGTTTTAATAACTATTGCTCTACAGTACAGCTCATGGTCAGGAATGGTGATTTCTCCTGAAGTTTTTGCATTGTTCAGGATAGTTTTAGCTACCTCAGTTTTTTGTTTTTCTATATGAAGTTGAGATTTGCTTTTTAACAGCATGTAATAAATTGGACTGGAAATTTGATGGGAATTGCACTGAATCTGTAGATGGATTTGTTAAGATTGGCATTTTCATTATGTTAATTCCGCCTCTCCATGAACATTGGAGTTCTTGCCATCATCTGAGTTCTTTGATTTCTTTCTTTAGGGACTTGAAGTTCTTGTCCCACACATCTTTCACTTCCTAAATTAGAGTAACACCAAGATAGTTTATATTATTTTTGGTTATTGCTAAGAATGTGATTTTCCTAATTTGTTTCTCAGCCACTTTATTTTTTCTATAAAGAAGGGCTCCTGAATTCTATGAAGCAATTTTGTTTCTAGCCACTTTGCTGTAGGTACTTATCAGCTGTCAGAGTTCTCTGGAAGAATTTTGAGGTCACTCATGTATATTATCCTGTCATCCACCAATTAAAATACTTTGAATTTTTCTTTCTAATCCGTATCCTCCTGATCTCCTACAGTTGTCTTACCGTCCTAGATAGAGCTTTAAGTACATTATTGAATAAATAGGTTAAAATTGGGCATATTTGTCTCTGACTTTAGTGGAATTGCTTTAAGTTTCTTTCAGTGTTAACTATTGCCTTTCTTCTATTAGAGCATGTGCATAGAACATGTTTGGTTTCCATATTGTCGTGTGTCCTGTTATAAATGTGTAATTAATATCACCACACATAATTGTGTTTCTCGATATTAGCTTACCATTTGCCACTGTCTGGGTTACCCATGGCAAATTTTTAATGTGGATCAAGGAATGTATTCTTGAATTTTTAATATTTAAATCTGCTACACATATGTACGTGACACAAGAACTCTCTTTTTGACTACTTTCTATCATTAGATTAGCAATTTTTCTAAAATATTTATCTTTAATTATGTGTATATGTGTTTGTGGGAGCAGTGTAGTACTCACGGAGGCCACATTTATACTGAGTTTTCTATATGTTCATGTGGTTATGAGGTGCACATTTTGGGTTATCAGGAATTTAACCTGGACCCCTCAAAGTTCAATATTCTCTATTAACCACTGAGCTATTTCTGCTATCCTTTGATATCCCAAAAGTCCCCCATGCCCTCCCCCCTCACTCCCCTACCCACCCACTTCCACTTCTTAGCACTGGCATTCCCCTGTACTGAGGCATATAGATTTTGCACGACCAATGGGCATCTCTTTTCACTGATGGCTGACTAGGCCATCTTCTGATACATACGCAGCTAGAGACATGAGCTATAGGGTGTACTGGTTAGTTCATATTGTTGTTCCAGCTATAGGGTTGCAGATCCCTTTAGCTCCTTCGGTACTTTCTCTAGCTCCTCCATGGGGGCCCTGCGATCCATCCAATAGCTGACTGTGAGCATCCACTTCTGTGTTTGCTAGGCCCTGGCATAGTCTCACAAGAGAGAGCTATATCAGGGTCCTTTCAGCAAAATCTTACTAGTGTATGCAATGTTGTCAGCGTTTGGAGGCTGAATATGGGATGGATCCCTGGATATGGTGGTCTCTAGATGGTTCATCCTTTCATCTCAGCTCCAAACTTTGTCTGTGTAACTCCTTCCATGGGTGTTTTGTTCTCAATTCTAAGAAGGGGCAAAGTGTCCACACTTTGGTCTTTGTTCTTGAGTTTCATGTGTTTCACATATCGTATTTTATATCTTGGGTCTTCTAAGTTTCTGGGCTATTATCCACTTATCAGTGAGTACATATCATGTGAGTTCTTTTGTGATTGGGGTACCTTACTCAGGATGATGCCCTCCAAGTCCATCCATTTGCCTAGGAATTTCATAAATTCATTCTTTTTAATAGTGAGTAGCACTTCATTGTGTAAATGTACCACATTTTCTGTATCCATTCCTTTGTTGAGGGGCATCTGGGTTCTTTCCAGCTTCTGGCTATTATAAATAAGACTGCTATGGACATCTAATGTGGCCCTTGAACAGGATTATACCTGCAAAGTTATGGCAGCAGAACTCATTCTCTTGTGGAAATCTTTAGAAGTTGACTTATTCATGATGTCATGCTGTCCTCAGGTCTTATGGAGGCTTGCACCTGAGATATTCTTGATCCCTGTCTGTCTTCCACTCAGAGTTTGCTATAGAGACATATCTCTCTGTGTTAGCATATTGGATTCATGGGTGTTTGCCCACATGGAAACTACATAGAATAAGTGTTATTAAAGCCCTCTGTTCCTCAATACATTATTTATTCCAATCTGACTGAGATAACTTCTGTCCCTACTTTACTCAAGGAAAAGTTCCATGTTGATAACACATAGAAGGAGGACCATATGTTTGTGCTACCTACAGGCACAATTCAGTGAGGTTGTCTTCATATGACCTCAAACCTCAGGCATCAGTACAGAGAATCCAGCAATGAGAGAGAGTGCAACTGTGAAATCAGGAACCAAACACAGAAATACAATAGTCTATTTGAAATGAAAATGTTACTCCTTCTCATCCATACATGCAGACTTGAGACTGCCCAGTCTTGTGGTCTTCATTTATATTTCCCTGGGGTCTTATATATTATTTGACAATGTAGCTTTGGAAAAGGTACCCTTTTCTATCCAATCACACAATACTGCTTTTTGTTCTTTTTCATTTTCTTTAAATGCTCTCATTCCATTGGTTATGGTGCAATTATCAATTATTATTATTTATCATTAATTTTCATTTCCCTGGTGATGGGAGATGTTGGCTTTATGCAATCATTGTTTGTCCATATGCACTGATACTAAGGAATAATGCTAATTATAGAATGAAGGATAGAATGGTGTCTGCCCAAGAGATTGTTACCTCTCTCTTTTCTTTTCCCTTATCTAGTCTTTTTCCTGCAGACTCATATCCCAAAGAAGTGATAAAGTGAGTTGATATTGAGAAGAGACTACTGTCTTGGAATATTTCAATTATTTTTCAAAATATAACCACAGAGCATATTTAGAAGGAGAGAGTTTCAAGGGCACCTCCACAATATTGGTAATTCTGTTTTACTTCCGAGGAGCATTCTTGTGTGTGCTCTTCGTTCAATATTTTACTTACATCAGTGTGGATGTATGCATGATTCCATCTACAGTGTCTTCGAAGCGCAATAGCCTGTGGTGTCTGTTGTTGCTCAAAAGTGATGTCCTCTGATAGGATTGTTGGGCTCACTTCTGTGTGCTCGCATATCATCTGTAAATAGGTATACTTTACTTTCTTCCTTTCTGGTTTATATCCACCTGATCTACTTTAGTTGTCTTATTACTGTTGCTAGAACTTCAAGTACTAGTGAATAGACAGTGAGAGGTGGGCAGCCTTGCCTTGTCCTCAAAGTTAGTGCAATTGCTTTAAGTTTCTCTCCATTTAATTTGATGTTGGTTATTGTCTTGCTCTATACTGCTTTTATTATTTTTTAGGTATGCACCTCTTTGAAATCTCCCACTATTTACCTGTGGTATTTGATATGTGATTTTAGTAATGTTTCTTTTACAAATGTGTTTGCTCTTGCATTTGAGACATAGATGTTCAGAAGTAAGATGTCCTCTTGGTGGATTTTTTTTGATGGATATGAAGTGTCTTTCCCCTTCTCTTTTAATTAATTTTTGTACAATGTATCTTTAAGTGGGTGTTTGAGTGATTATTCCAGCTTGTTTTTTTTTTGGGGGGGGTCTGTTTGCTTGGAAAAGCTTTTCTAGCTCTTTGCTCTTACGTAACATCTATTTTGTTGCTGTGATATATTTCTTTTTTAGAGCACAATAATGGATTCTGTTTACACATCTGTTCTGTTAGCCCATGTTTTTAAATTTGTGAATTGAGACCATTGATATTGAAAGATATTAATGAGCAATGATTGTTCATTTTTGTATTGTTGTTTATAAAGTGTTTGTGTGTTTTTCTTTTATTGGTTTCAATTGGTTTTAACAAAGTGTGGATACTTCCTTTCTTCTTAGAATGGGAAATTATTTATTTCTTGTGTTTTCTTGTGTGTAGGTATCCTTATTTGGTTGGAATTTTCCTTCTCATACCCTCTGTAGGGCTGAGCAATTAGAACGGTATTGTTTAAATATTGTTTTGATATGGATTTTTTGAGTTTTCCTTCTATGGTTGAAAGTTTTGCTAAGTATAGTAGTCTGGTCTGACATCTGTGGTCTCCTAGTGGCTGTAAGACATCTCCTCGGGGTCTTCTAGCTTTTAGTGTCTTGATTGAGAAATCAGGTGTATTTTTGCTAGGTCTACTTTTAAATGTTACTCAGTGTTTTCCCCCTTGCAGCTTTAATATCATTTCTTTTTTTTTTTTGTACATTTAGTGGCTTGAATATTACACGGTTGAAATATTTTCTTTTGTGGTCCAATATATTTTGTGTTTAGGGTAAATATATGGTACATTTATTTGCATTTCTTTCTTTAGGTTCAGACAGTTTTCTTCTTTGGTGTGGATGTTTTTGTGGCCTCAGTAATGGTGTTCTTCTTCTATTCTTATTATTCTTAGTTTTGTTCTTTTAATGTGTCCAAATTTTCTCAATGTTTTGTGCTATGAACATTTTAGATTTTTCTTTCTTTTACTGATGTATTAATTTGTGCTACAGTGTCTTTTATAGCTGAGATTCCCTTTTTTAAACACTTTTATTCTGTTGGTGATGTTTGTGTCTGTAGTTCCTGTTCTTTTTCTCAGGATTTTCATCCAGGATTGCCTCAGTTTGTGTTTTCTTCATTTCTTCTATTTCCACTTTGCAGGACTTGAACTGTTTTACTCATACTCTTAACCAATATGAATTTATTTTCCTGAATTTATTTCTATTTATTTGGTTCCTCTTTGAAAGCTTTTAACTGCTTGAATGTGTTTTCCTATACTTCTTCAAGGGATTTATTCAGGTCCTCTTTAATCGTCTCTATCTGCTTAATAATATTGGATTGAAGATCATCTTCATTTGCTTTGGTATCCTTCGGATACCGAGGGCTTACTGTAGGAGCATATCTGTGGTCTGGTGGTGCTACCTTATCCTGGCTTTTGTTGACTGTGTTCTCTTTTGCATATAAATTTTCTTGATGTGAGATTTCATTAAAAACCCACAGAAATGCCATTACTGACTTTTTGCAGTTAATATTTTAATTTTACATATGCAGGTAATTTCTGCCAAAGCCAAACCATTTGATTTAGTGAAGGACTCAATTTGGTTGAAAAGAAATGAAGGAAGCCATATACTATTGAAATTACTAATATTCTGAATATGGACAAAACTTCTGTTACATAATTTACAGGTTAGGTCCATCTTACTAGAGGAAATCCTAATCTAAATTGTTCTTTTGCATTGCTAAAAGCATCTAGTATTTTTCTTTCTTATATATTTTTCAAAAACAATTTTTATTAGATATTTTCTTCATTTACATTTCAAATGCTATCCCAGAAGTCCCCTATACCCTCCCCCTGCCCTGCTCCCCACCACCTACTCCTGCTTTCTGGCCCTGGCATTCTCCTGTAGTGGGGTATATTGTCTTCACAAGACCAAGAGACTCTCCTCCCAGTGATGGCTGACTAGGCCATCTTCTGCTACATATGCAGCTAGAGACACGAGCCCTGGATGTACTGGTTAGTTCATATTGTTGTTCCTCCCATAGGGTTGCAGACCCCTTCAGCTCCTTGGGTACTTTCTCTTGCTTCTCCACTGGGGGCCCTGTGTTCCATCCAATAGATAATAGCCAGAGAAGCTGGAAAGAACCCAGATGTCCCTCACCAGAGGAATGGATACAGAAAATGTGGTACATTTACACAACAGATTACTACTCAGCTATTAAAAAAATGAATTTATGAAATTCTTTTAAAATGGATGGATCTGGAGGATATCATCCTGAGTGAGGTAACCCAATCACAAAAGAACTCACATGATATGCACTCACTGACAAGTGCACATTAGCCCAGAAACTTAGCATACCCAAGATTCAATTTCCAACCCACATGAAACTCAAGAAGAAGGAAGACCAAAGTGTGGATACTTCCTTTCTTCTTAGAATGGGAAAAAAGTACCCATGGAAGGAGTTACAGAGACAAAGTTTGGAGCTGAGAGGGAAGGAACAACCATCTAGAAACTGCCAACCAAACCCAGACACTATTCCATATGCCGGTAAGATTTTACTGACAGGAACCTTATATAGCTATCTCTTGTGAGGGTATGCCAGTACCTGGCAAATACAGAAATTCTTTCTTATTCTTATTTTTATTAATTACATTATTTCTTTTCATTTAAAATTTAGTCCTCCTTCCTGGTTCCCCCTCCCACCCTCTTTTACATTACCTCCTTATCAACACACCTACTCCCACATTACCCCTCTACCACCTTCTCTGGGGCATCAAACCTCCATAGGACCAAGCTCATCACCTCTCACTGAGTCCAGACCAGGCCCTGTACAATCTTTGATCGGTGGCTTAGTCCCGGGAGCTCTGAGGGATTTTGTTAGTTGATACTGTTGTTCTCTCTATGGGATTGCAATCTCTTTAAGTCCTTCAGTCCTCCCCCAACTCTTCAGTTTTGATCCCTTGGCTCAGTCTAATGGTTTTAAGTATCTACATCTGTCTTATTCATGTGCTGGCAGACCCTTTCAGAGGGCAACCAGGCCAGCAATCTTAACAAGAAGGAAGGCCCAACTGTTGATACTCCAAACCCACTTTAAAGGGAGAACAAAATAAGTATGGGAGGCTGAGCAGTGGGAGAGGGGAGGGGTCAGGAAAATGGGGGAAGATGATCAGGTATTGGGGAGAGATAGGAGATAAGCCAAGATAGCCAGGAGATGATTAGAAATATGTAGCAGTGTGGAGTGGGGAACAGGGGAAACCACTAGAATATACAGACACCAAGGATGTGAGAGGCTCCCAGGACCTACTGAGGATGACATTAGCTGGAATTCTCAACATCTCAGAGGTAGAAACAGAAGAGGCCAATTCCAGTAGATAGACATGGACCCCAGCTGAGGGATAGAGCCACCCACCCATCTTGAAGTGTTTAACTCACGGTTGTTCCTGCCTAAAGTATACACAAGGACATAAAATAGAGCAGATACTAAAGCAAAGCCTGTTCAGGGATCTCCCCACCTTGGGATCCATTCATGTCCAGACCTGAAACCTCAACATTATTGTTAATGCCAAGATGTGCTTGCAGACATGAGCCTGCTAACTATGTTGTTATGTTGACCTTTAGGCAGCTGCATGTCCCTAGTTTTGAAAGGCTTGGTAGTCCTAATAGGAGCGTATCTCTGGAGATGCAGGTAGAACTCATAGTCCCTGAAGTCAGAGGCCTCTGGGACTCCAGTTAGAGATTTATTCCTTAGGTGACAGCAGGCCTCCAGGGGTGTAGTCAGAAATGTTGGTCTTTGATGTTTGCAGGCCTCTTGGAAAGGCAGAGTTGTAGACCAGAAATTGGAGTACAGAGGTGACAGGGCAGACCTCATGGCTGCTGCTCTTGCATGGAGACACAGTAGTCAGGGACTTGGTGCTAATGGTTCTCACCTGTTTGTCCTGGGCAGGGGCAGACTTCTGGGAATGCAGGTGTGGCTGTAGCCCAGAAAATGAAGTACAGAGGGGACTATGCTGAACCTGTAGCCCCTGGGTTTGCCCAGAGGTGCCGGCAGGTATCAAATTGGGTTAGATGTCTCTCCTGGTGTTCTCTGATGGCTGGAGGTTTCTGAGACTGTGGTTAGAGGTGTGGACCCCAAGATGGACTGCAGAGAAGACAGGGCAAGACTCAAAGCTGCTGGGTTTGGTGGGGTCACAATTGGTAGGGATTTGGGACTTTTGGATCTTCGCTCTGGCAGCAAACACAATGAGGTTTCTTGATAAACATCAATACAATAATGTTTTTTTTTACACCCTTTGCATGTAGCACACTTTAATTACCATATTTATTTTTAAAAAATCCAGCATGGTAGAGAGTTGTTTTATTTACCATTATGTGTTCTGACCTCCAGATTTTAAATAACATTGTCAATTTTATCTCCAAAACTTCATCATTACTACTGGTGTATATTTTGAGAGTAGCTTCAGGGTCCAATTGGCAAATATGAAGGAACAGCCTACCAATATCTGGCTCAATTTGAGACCCATCTCATAGACAAGCACAGATCCCTCACACTGTTAATGATACTCTGTTGCGATTGCAGGCAGCATACCCGCATGGCTATTCCCTAAGAGCCTGTACCCATCACCTGATTCACACAGATGCAGACAACCACATCCAAATGGAGCTTGGATACTATTATAGAAAAATAGGAGGAGAGATTTCAGCCCCTAAGAAGATAGGAAGACCAACAGAATCAACTATCCAGGAACCTTGGGGCTTTCAGAAACTGAACCAGCAACCCAAAACCTAAGTGGGCAGGATCTAGGCCTACCAGCACACATAGCAGATGTGCAGCTTGGTTTTCATATGGGTCCCCCAACAATTGGAGTAGGGGCTATCCCCAAACCTGTTACCTGTAAGTGGGATTTGTTCTTCTATCTGGACTGCCTGTTTGTCCATAGTAAGAGAGGAAGTATGTAGCCTTGTAGACACTTGAAGTGCCAGGGCAGGAGGTGTATATGTGGAGGCACCACTCAGAGGCGAACAGAAGCTGGATGGGGGAAGATTTGTGAGAAGAGTGACAGGGAGTGTGACAATGAGTGGGGTGTAAAGTGAATAGGTAAGGTGGAAATAAAAAATTCCAACAATAAAAATGACTAAATCATTTGTTGTAGTTTGCTGACAAATAGGAAACTTAATACAATATTGCATTGGAGAGGGGCCTCTAGAGTAGTTCCCTGGGTGCAAAGAAGACAGTTGGTTGTAACCCTTAAAAACAGGCACATGCATCATACTCCATAGTTATGTAGCTTCTGAACATACTTTACTGTGGACGGGGAGTCAGTTGCTATCACCTCCCAGTTTTCTTGAGCATCTCCATAGAGAAAATTTTTTTATGCTCAAATGGGAGTATCCTTAGTGTGTCTCTGGCACAGTAGTATATGACTGTTTCCCTTTTTGAAGATTGTACAGTTTTAATAACACTTGGCTCATACATGTGTCCCTATTGATGAAGAGTATGGATTTGAGAGCTGAACCATATGCTGTGCTTCCCCACTACACATTGCTCCCATCCACTGTGGACCCTTTGCTGTAGACTGACACACTCAGTGCACATAGTAGCTGGAATAATGAGAAGCCAGAGACAGTGCAGGTATGGGGCAGGGTCTGTGAAGGCTACACCAGTCCAAGTCCTCACTCTTTCAGATGCAAGTAGGAGAGGATTCTTGAGACAAACATCATCACCATGAATCATGCATATTGTAGATTACAAGCTTGAGTCCTTATCCTGAAAGCCTGAAACAACTACAGCTCAGAAATTCACCAGGCAGAGGTTCAGCACCAGGACAGCCATGCTCCAATGGAGGCTCAGTGAGAAGATAGAGCTTCTCCACTAGGCCTGGGCTTTCAGTCTGAGCCTGAGGTTTGCTTTGCATTTGTGGAGGTTCCTGAAGGAATGCTTATTCTTCATCCTGTCTTCCCAGTCCATCCTCTTATTTCAACTTCTCCAGTTTCTGAGAATGGGAGTCTTCCTACAGATATCGACTTACCTTTGCCTATTTATGTGTAGGAGTGCTAGATTCATCTTCTCATGTTGAGGTTAGAAAATATTGTCGAGTTAGAGTAACAGGACCCAAGGAAGGCAATAAAAACGGAGACAGTCCCAACACTTGTGGTTAGGGGTCCCACATGAAGGCTAAGCTGCTTAACTGTCATATGTGTAGAGGTCCTAGGTCTATCCCATGCAGCACTCTGGTTGGTGGTTTAGTCTCTGTAATTCCCTATGGGCTGAGGTTAGTTGATTCTGTAAGTTTTCATGCTATGTCTTTGACTTTTCTGGCTCCTTAAATTCTTCCTTCCCCTCTTGCAAAGTATTCCACAATCTCTGTCTAATGTTTGGATGTGGGTCTCTGTATTGATTTCCATCAACTGCTGGTTGAAACATCTGACATAACAGTTATGCCAGACTCCTCTTTGCAATTGTAGAAGAATATCATTAATGGTGTCATACTGAGAGAGATCTCATGGCATGTGTCTCAATATGGGTCCTTTATCGGTTGAAAATTACCCCAGATTCTTTTACAACTTTATTTCTGAAATTCTGTATGCTAGACATATTGTGGGTCTAAGGTTTTTTTGCCTGTGTTTTTGTCTCTGTCCTTCAATTGGAAATTATGTCTTGTTACAGGAGGTACCTAATTCAGATTCCATATCTCCTATTTTTGGGCATTTTAGGTGTGGTTACCCTTATAGATTTCTGGGAATTTCCATTGTTCCTGGTTTCTAGCTTATCTCAGAGGCACTCACCTCCATTGAAGTTTTCTCTCCTCTCTCTGTTGATCACTTGATGCCTCCTGTTCTCTATACCCTCTCACCCCCAGATCCCTTTCTGTTCCTACCCTAGATGTCTATTTTATTTCCCCTTTTCAGTGACATCAAACATCCTCCCATGGGACCTCCTTGTTACTGAGCTTCTTTGGGTTTGTGGACTGTGGCTTGGTTATCCACACAGTCATGGAAAGGACAAAGTGAAGATCCAACTAAAACCGATGATGAAGACATTTGACATGCAGTCTAATTAGGAGGAAATAACACAAAATTCTGCAAGAAATTCAACCACTAAAGAGCCACACAATCTTTCAGTCTAATTAAATCCATCCTACTTATTGGGATAGTTATTTCTTCAATAAGCACTCAAGGAGAGTCAACATGAATTTTTAAACATTTTAAAATTACTTATAAGATAAATGCAATGAAACCATGCTTAGCTCTCATCTCCCTCCATAAAGAATGACGATTTCATACATGAAAAGAAACAACTGCTAACAAGTATTTGGAGTAGGGATGCTTCTTAGAAACTTCTGTAGGAATTTTAATAAGTGCCAAAGCCAGTGTTTTGGAAAACATTAATGAGTTTTCTTTCTTAAACTTACTTATGTATCACACACACTCCAGAACCCTTCCTATTTTGTTGGGTGGTTTGAATGAGAATGATCATCATAAGCTCAAATGTTTGAACATTTGCTCCCCAGTTTGTGGAACATTCTGGGAACAGTATTAGGATGTGTGGCTTTGTTTGATGAATTGTATTAATGGGGAAACATTCTCAGGCTTAGAAAGACCCATGACATTCCCTGTGTCCTCTCTTGCTACTGCTTTTGATTTAAGATGTAAGCTCTTGGCTTTCCTTCTGACAAGGCTTTGTTATACTTTTATGATCTCCAGTCCTCTGGAATCATTAGCAGAATTAAACCGTTTCTTTTGTAAGTGCCTTTCTCAAGGGGAATTACCATTAAAAGAACAAAGTAACCAATAGAGTGTTTATCCAGTTAACATGAAATCTGCATATCAGAGCAGGACAAATACTATGAGTTTATTAAATCACTCAATGTATCCCTTAGGGTATGATATAGGATAAATGAAGACAGAGCTTAGATATAGTGGAATGACACAATTTTCTTTATATTATTTAGGAAGGAGCTACAGAATCTTTTTATACAACGAAAAGGGAGTTTATTCCACAAAAAGATAAACAATAAACATTTCAGTAAATTAAACTTAGTCATCAAACCTATGAACTCAAAGTCACCTTTTCATCTAAAACTGGTTTTCATATGTATTTCTATCTAAAACTTATATAAGTATTAATAACCAAGTACACATTTTTATATCATTGCAATTTGATTATTTAATATATGACTTACTTTCTCTTGCTTTTATGCAGATAGCATGTTTTTTTTTCAGTTTATAGTTTCTCCAGAACTCAGCAGATCCCACTGTGTCCTGTACTCTGTTATTTCATCATCACATGTGACACAATTTGAAGTAACATAAGCAGACACGTATTATTTAGGTTCTAGGTATCATTGTCCTTTGATTGAACACACATCCTCTACTGCCTTACATGATTTTTAAAAAATTTTATCTCTACTATGACTATGGAGATGATGCCTATATGGTTAAAGTTCTAGATATGCATATATATTTGAGTGTAATTGAACTTCTGAGCTTTAATCTTCATGGACAGGAAAAAGAGCTGGGTGTGGCATAAGCAGAAATCCCATCTCTGGGAAAGAATTAGCATGGTCACTTGGAATATGATCACAGGGGCTCACTGGACAGACAGTCTGATCAACTGGTAAGGAAATGCCTAGTGAGAGAACATGTCTGAAAATTATCATGCTGATTGAAAGATGAATGTATCTTTTTTCAACATGTACCCCCCCACACACAAACACATGTCCAAACACGTACATAAACACACACACACACACACACACACACACACACACACACACACACACACACACACAATGTCCACATTTGTGAATAGAGAGATATTAATAAACAAACACAAAATGAATCTCATATGGAAAGTAGAAATCTGAATAAATATTTTGACATTTCAAAGATTCCTGTGCACTATATGTGTATACATAATCATTAAGTGTAATATTTAGAGGCACCCCAGACTCAAATGACAAAGATGGGGCAGAGATTGAGTGAAGAGTCAACCTATGTTTGGCCTCAACTGATACCCGTTCTATGGGCAGTAACCCATCCATGACACTAATCATGATATTCGCTTAGGCTTGCAGACAGGGTCCTAGCAAAAACGTTCTCTGAGAGGCTCCACACAGCAGCTGACCAAAGCAGGTGCAGAGACTCAAGGCCAAGCCATGAACTGAGTTAGTGAGTGTTGGGGAAGATTGAAGGGACATAAGTAGGACCTAACTCCCTGCACATAAGTGGTAGATGTGTAGCTGCTCATGCAAGTACCTCATCAACTGAAGTGGGGGTTGTCCATGACTCTGTTTTCTTCCTGTGGATCCTGTTCCCCATTCTGAGCTGCCTTGTCTGATCTCTGTGGGAGATGGTGAGTGTAGTCTTGAAGTGACAGGATACACCTTGGTGGGATTCTACCCACAGGGCAGGCTCCTGCTTCTCAGAGGAATAGGGGAATGTTGGGAGAGGGTTTGTGAGTGGGGAATGTGGGGAAATGGTATAACTGCAATTGGGATGTAAAGTGGATAAATAGATTCATTAAAGAAAAAGATTTATTTCTTTGTATTTATTAATTATTTTTTCATAAAAATTATCCTCTAAGAGGATGTTTTCTTTGTATACCTGGACCTGGGGCATGAGATCTGTTCAGGATTAGGCACATACTCTCTCAATGAAGCTACTCAAGGCACCCCACTCCTACCTAAGTTTCTGTGGTCTCCGACCAGGCAGTGTATGTTCTTTGTTTAGTGGCTCAACCTCTAGAAATCCCAGGGGTCTAGGTAGGTTGATAGTGTTGCTCTTCCTAAGTGCCCATTGCATCGCCAAGAACTAACTCCTAGCAATAATAGTGATAATTCATTATGCTTATGGACAGAGGACAAGCATAATATCCTCTGAGAGGCTCCTCACCTCAGCTGACCAAAACAGATACAGAGACTCAAAGCCAAGCATTAGACTGAGCTCACTGAGTCTTGGCGAAAGTTGCAGGAAGGGTTGAGAGACCTGGAGAGGATAGGGACTCCACAAACAAACAAAAGAAAAACATGAACACATGGTCCACAATGGAGGAGCTAGAGAAAGGATCCAAGGGGCTGAATGGGTTTGCAGCCCCATAGGAGGAACAACACTATGAACCAAGCAGTACTCCCAGAACACCCACGGACTAAACCACCAACCAAAGACTACACACTGAGAGACTCATGGTTCCAGCTGCACATGTAACAGAGAATGACCTTGTCATTCATCAGTTGAAGGACAGGCCCTTGACCAGTGAAGGTCCGATGCCCCAGTGGAAGGGAATGTTAGGACCAGGAAGCAGGAATAAGTGGGTTGGTGAGTAGGGAGAGGGGGAGGGGATAGGGGGTGTTTGGAAGAGAAACCAGAAAAGGGGATAACATTTAAAATGTAAATTAAGAAAATATCTAATAAAAAATAAACAAAAAATGGAGCCAGCTGACCTAGATTCTGAAGTGACCCTGGGATGTCATGGTTGGCCTTCACTGCCCTCTGCTGGTCCTGATCATCTTTCTAGTGAAATTTTTGTTTAGGTTCATAATGGACTTCCCTCACTGTGTTTCTGGCACAGTAGTATATGGCTGTGTCATCAGCTTGCAGACTGTTCATTTTAAAGAAAACTTGGCTCTTGGAGTTGTCCTTGCTGATGCTCAGTCTGGATATGAAAGCTGCATTATAGTCTGTGCTTCCACCACTCCATATCACTCCCAGCCACTCCAGACCCTTTCCTGGAGACTGGCGAACCCAGTGTACACCATAGCTAGTTAATGAGAAACCAGAGACTGTGCAGGTGATGGACAGGCTCTGTGAGGGCTGCACTAGGCCAGGTCCTGACTGCTTCAGCTGCACCTGGGATAGGACACCTGGGGACAAGCAACATCACCATTAGTCACACATCTCCTAGCTGACATGTCTTAGTCCCTCTTCTGAAACCCTGAAACACTTACAGCTTGGGAATGTCACCAGGCAGAAGAGCAGCCCCAAGACAGCCATGCTCTGATGGAGGCTCTATGAGAAGAGGATGGGGCTTCTCAGCTTAGTGTGAGCTTTTATCCTCTTCCTAAGGGCTGCTTTGCATTGGGGGAGGTTCCTGAAAGGATAAAAGGAACCTCCCCCAACGTATATATATTTACGAAACCAAGACACTATTGTCAATGACAACAAGTGCTTGGTGACTTGAGCCTTATAAAGCTGTCTCCTGAGAGGCTCTGCCAGTGCCTGGCAAATACAGCCAATCATTGGACTGAGCACAAGGTCCCAATGGAGGAGCTAGAGAAAGTACTGAAGGAGTTGAAGGAGTTTGCAGTCCCATAGGAGGAACAACAATATGAACCCACCATTACCACCAGATCTCCCAGGGACTAAACTACCAACCAAGTAGTACACATGGATTCCAGTTTTCTCTCAGGGTGACAGAAATTTGCACTGTGCCTGTTGGAGGATTCCAGTTTTCTCTCAGGGTGACAGAAATTTGCACTGTGCCTGTTGGAGCACCTGGAGAGGAACATAAGGAATGATTTTCTGGTACTGTCTGGAGTTCACATTGTAGACAAGCAGGAAGTTGTAGGATTTGCTCTGTGCAGCACTAGGAAGAAAGATGGGAACATTTAGTAAATGAGCCCCCATTCATGTAGTGCAGGGAGATCAGTGCCCCACGCCCTATTGCACTTTTTATCTATGTATAATCCAGAAGAGTATTTAGTATGGAATTGGGCTCTTAGTGATCAGTCACTCTACTTAAAGAACTGTTTAAGACTATTCTCATGGTGTCTGTGGAGCCAGATCTATTGTTATCTTGTATGGAAAATGGATTGCAAGGAAGACCAGCCCAGGCATTTAGTCCATTGATCTCACATGTTTATCTAAAAAGAACTAAGAGTCAGATTTGTACCTCATCTCACTAGGCTCAGAAGATACCCCTTGCCACTTACGGACATGGTACTTGGGCACTAGCTTATGCAAGTCTTGGTTTATGTCAGTCTATATCTCTATGTAGTTTTATTACTTCCTCTCCCTTGAGCTTATATTTTATAAAACCTCCAATTCCTAAATATGATTATTGCATTGGTGAAGGATGGGAGGTCACCTGTACATAATACTTCAGAATAAGCAGTAACATGCAGCTAGTCTTGAGTTTCGTTAACTGGAGTACAAAGTAGGCTGAAGTAGTCTACATTATGGCAAGAATTGTAGCAGAAGGCAGGCATGAATGTGGGTAACCTCTGCTTGGAGGTGTTGATCACTATAGAGAACAGATATTGTAGAGCTTTTCTCAGTTCCTCCATAATGTAAATCCCAGGGAAGAGAAGTACAGGGCTGGGTCTAACTGTACAGTCAATCTTCAGAGCCTGTGGCTCTGGTTCTATTATTTGTAATTGGAGTCCTTTGCTTTTGGGTTTCTTGTTTCATTGTGCATAATCTTTGTCTTCTGAATGACAGTGATGGTGACAGGTCTTAACACTGGGGAATATCCATTCCATGCAAGTTGTGATGGAATCAGTTTAAGCTCACTTACCCAACCTTACGAATATATATATATATATATATATATATATATATATATATATATATACACATGGCTGTGTACTCAGACCTCAGACTGTTTATTTTCAGGTAAAGTGTGTTTTTGTTATCATCTCTGGAGACGGTGAATCGGCCCTTCATTGCGTCTATATAGTAGGTGCTACCTCCACCACTAAAAATTATTGCCACCCTCTCCAGCCCCTTCCTTGGAGCCTGAAGGACCCAGGTCATTCAGTTGTCAGTGAGTTAATCCAGAGGCTGCCCAGGAGAGTTTCAGGGACCCTCCATGATGTACTAAGCCTCCCACAGACTCCACCAGCTTCACCTCACACTGGGCACCTCAAAGCAGAGGATGCTGATTTGGAAACTGTCACTAACAAAACAAATAAAATAGAGGAAAGAAAACCAATTTTTTGTATTTCTCATGTTCACAAAACAGGCAGGATCTTATTTCTATGAATTACCTTTTAAAATTAGGACAAGGAAAACAAAGCTGAGCTCAAAGTCCATGAGGAGTGGTCTGCATTCAGTGTTGATTACCAAAGGTGAGGACCTGCACAGGCAGGCCTCAGAGACTGTGGGTCTATTACTTACATTTGGAGTCTTTACCTTTTGGGTTTCTTGTTTTGTTTGGTTTGTGCATAATCTTTGTCTTCTGAATGAAATTAATAGAAGTGGATCTTAACGTTAGGGAGACAGCCACCCTGTGCAAGTTTTGATAGATTTAGTGCAAGTTCACTTGCTCCATTTTGGGTATTTATTCATTTATCTATTTATATTTCTTTTGGAAGTTTTTTTGTCAAGCTAGAGTTTCTCGGTGCAATCCTAGCTCTTTAGGATCTCTACCAGTCCTGGAACTCTGTAGAATGTCAAGGGCTGTAGGGCAATGGGTTATGCACACATCAGCTGGTCTCCAGTGGAGTTGATTTCTGAACCCTGGTAAAACCAGGTGGTGGACATTCCCACCTATGGGGGACAGAAGGTGTTACCTCATGTCTTCTGAATCCCTGTCTCCTGTCGAAGTTACAGCTCCCACAGTTCTCACAAGAGAAGCCTTGGCTAGTAGACACATACACAATGTCCCAAGCTTCTGACCTTCAGGCTAAACTCCTCCCCAGTTAACTAGCAACTGTGAGATATCAAGCTCACTAGAAAAGGGGCTGCTTGGCCCCACTTCGCCTGCTCTCTCTCTCTGCCCTCTCCTTGTATATCCAGGGCCGAGAGTGTAGCCCTGGGGCTCCGGGTACCAGGGGCTGCCCCTTGTCCACCCCCACCATGTGGGGTCAGTAACTTCACACAGCCAGATGCCCACCCAAGGCCGAGTGGAAAGTGTTCGGTTGTCCTCCCGTGTCTGCCTGCCCAGAGCTCAGGAACTCTGGCTGGACACGGGCTCTCTCTCCCTCCTCTTCCCCTACACTCAGAGCTCTACAAAAGGGCCATGCATGAAGAACAACACACTGCTTCAGAACTCATGGGAGGTGTCCCGATGGTTAGCACAAATATTTATCTAAGGGAATAATTAGAAGTTTTGAAAAAAATTTAATAGTTAAGCTAGGGATTTTTTTAAGATCAAGGAACAAGAGCACTTGAAGCACTAGCTGATATGACTGTTTTTTTGTTTTTTTTTTTTTTTTTTTTTTTTTTTTTTTTTTTTGACGCTGGGCTGGTGAATAAGGTTATGGTTTTCTTATACCCATGTTAGCACTCAGCTTTGTAATATGACTTAATAAAATGATTGATGAGTAGATGTGAGTTCTGTTTGTTAAAGTAGAAATGACTGATTGTTTTTATACAAAAGTATAAATTTGTGATTCTATTAATATTTTGTAAGATTTATTTTAAAATACACAATAAAATAATTAATCCTCTCATTGTAACTCTGAATTGCTGCCTGCCAGTAAAAAAAAAAAAAAAAAAAAACTGAAAAAATTACCTTGTTTACCCACACTTTGTGACTCTAAAAAGTTGCTTAGTAATGAATGTACACCATTCTTGGGTCAATTTGTTTTCTTTACCTGCATTACATAATATTTTTTCATGTAAATTTATGGAGAATGTTGTAATTTTTTTATAGTCATTCAGTAAAAGAAAAATACAACACAATCACATTTTCATTTTAGAGAATTTGGTGCTGTATATATAAGCCATGGGAGAATAATAATTTATTTAAAACTTAGCTCCATCTATCAAATCTGTATGAATGTATTATGTGTATAGGATTGTTGGAACCAATTCATTAGAATTTGCTGCAACCATCAAATCCATATATGTATCTATCTATCTGTCTATCTATCTATCTCTCTCTCTACACACACACACACACACACACACACACATGTATGTCTATTTATAATTTTTTGGAGCCTGATTTTTGTTACAAACATGATAAAACAATTCCAGGTTGCAGGAGACCCATTGGATGAATTACTCTAATAACTGATTTTTTAAATATATTTTATTAGGTATTTTCCTCATTTACATTTCCAATGCTATCCCAAAAGTTCCCCATACCATCCCCCCCACTTCCCTACCCACCCATTCCCACTTTTTGACCCTGGCGTTCCCCTGTACTGGGGCATATAAAGTTTGCAAGTCCAATGGGCCATCTTTTGATACATATGCAGCTAGAGTCAAGAGCTCTGGGATACTGGTTAGTTCATAATGTTGTTCCAGCTATAGGGTTGCAGATCCCTTTAGCTTCTTGGGTACTTTCTCTAGCTACTCCATTGGGGGCCCTGTGATCCATCCAATAGCTGACTATGAGCATCCACTTCTGTGTTTGCTAGGCCCCTGCCTAGTCTCACAAGAGACAGCTATATCTGGGTTCTTTCAGCAAAATCTTGCTAGTGTATGCAATGGTGTCAGCATTTGGAAGCTGATTATGGGATGGATCCCTGGATATGGCAGTCTCTAGATGGTCCATCCTTTTGTCTCAGCTTGAAATTTTGTCTCTGTAACTCCTTCCATGGGTATTTTGTTCCCAATTCTAAGAAGGGGCAAAATGTCCACACTTTGGTCTTCGTTCTTCTTGACTTTCATGTGTTTAGCAAATTGTATCTTATATCTTGGGTATTCTAAGTTTCTGGGTAAATATCCACGTATCAGTGAGTACATATTTTGTGAGTTCCTTTGTGATTGGGTTACCTCACTCAGGATGATGCCCTCCAGGTCCATCCATTTGCCTAGGAATTTCATAAATTCATTCTTTTTAATAGCTGAGTAGTACTCCATTGTGTAAATGTACCACATTTTCTGTATTCATTCCTCTGTTGAGGGGCATCTGTGTTCTTTCTAGCTTCTGGCTATTATAAATAAGGCTGCTATGAACAGAGTGGAGCATGTGTCCTTCTTACTGGTTGGGACATCTTCTGGATATATGCCCAGAAGAGGTATTGCTGGATCCTCCGGTAGTACTATGTCCAATTTTCTGAGTAACCGCCAGACTGATTTCCAGAGTGGTTGTACAAGCTTGCAATCCCACCAACAATGGAGGAGTGTTCCTCTTTCTCCTCATCCTGGCCAGCATCTGCTTTCACCTGAATTTTTGATCTTAGCCATTCTGACTGGTGTGAGGTGGAATCTCAGGGTTGTTTTGATTTGCATTTCCCTGATGATTAAGGATATTGAACATTTTTTTCAGGTGCTTCTCTGCCATTCGGTATTCCTCAGATGAGAATCCTTTGTTCAGCTCTGAGCCCCATTTTTTAATGGGGTTATTTGATTTTCTGGAGTCCAACTTCCTGAGTCACCTTTTCCAAAGAAAATAATGCTTTGATGACTAACTTTGGTTTATCCAATACTAAAATGAGCATTAGCCACTCCAAGGATTTTCGTTGTCACCCAGCATTTGTGACGACAGAAACCCTGAAAGTGTAAAGTATCAGTGTTCTGAGTCTCAGTGTAAATATGGTAGAAGTAGGGAGGAAAATCACATGAGAACACACACACACACATACACACACACACACACACACACACACACACACACAGAGAGAGAGAGAGAGAGAGAGAGAGAGAGAGAGAGAGAGAGAGAGAGGAATAAGGAAAGGAACAATTTCATATCACTTGCTGACTCCTCTTCTGTGTCTGGCCTGCACTACATCATCAGGTGGGCTGTGAAAATGACCCACAGCATATATAGGAATCTCATTATTTACTGATCAACACCATTGAATGAAAATAAAATAAGAATGGACTGTGCCTATGAGCAACACAGTCTTTGCCACACATTGAAATGAGGAAGGCAGGTGCTGAAGTGAGTTATCAGCCTCTGCTAAGGGTGTTCTGAATCTCACTGTGAATGTTAGGTAGGAAGGGGAGCTATACTGTCTGCAGAGGCTTCTTCAATGGAGGAGATGCCCAACCCTGAAGGCAGTATCTTACTCCCAGCTTTCCTGGGCACTTGACCCCTGAACTGAGCTATGTGGTCATGGGATGCTGTGGTAAACTCTGCCATGTAAACCATTTACATATTATGAGAAAATATGCATCACCCAAAAAATCGTAAACACCCTGATGGAGACATACAGAAAGACATACACAGCAGGCAAACTACACAAAGACACACATAACAAGGAAAGACACATACATGCATACTAATATCCTGTTTTATTTAGAACAGGTTTTCAGTCTATGTTACCTATGCTACTTAAAATGAAAAATGTCATGATTATGTATAATATATTGTGATTATATTGGTTTGTCCCCATTAACTTCCCTCTTCTTCCATTCAATCCTAATAACCCTTCTGTCCTCTCCTTGTCTCATGTCTCTTTGTTCCTTCCTTCCCTTTTTTCCTGATTTCTATCTTGCCTCTCTTCTTTATCAAATGGGATTTATTATCCATTTTTTGGTGATTATGCAACCTACTCTGCCCACAAGCATTGACTAAGATGAAGAAGTCCAAGTAGAGGCCGGAGGGCTGGAATATGTCTGCTCATGAGGACACCACCTCTCAACTCCTTCATCTCTATGCTATGTTTTAGCCTACTAATTCAAATGTCAGAAAAGTTTTAGAAATGAAAAGAATTATGAGACTTATCCCTTGTTTGAGACAAACATTGTCCTAACATTTGACAGGAAGTAGTGATGTTTCAAATACAAGCTCTAGAAATCAAGTGGAGGAAAATATTTTTGAAATATTTCTATTTGATTTAAGATCTTATTTAATTCAAATAACACAAGAACTCAACCATTGGGATAACTAGTAGCATTGAGGGAGAAATTTTTAAAAACTTTGTTTTTAGTTATGTGTATATGATTATATGTGGATGGTGTAGTGCTCATGGAGTCAAAGGGAGGGCACCAAGTCCACTGGACGCATACTTCATTTGGAGCTGACCTCTATTTAGGGTTTACAATCTCAAGGTTCCTTAGCTTTTTCCTTCTTCATGATCTGATGCTGGTAATGACACAGAATCACTTGCCCTTTGTGATGGTCTGCATTTTAATAAGGTAAGAGCTCGCCTCAAACTGAAGAACAATGTGATGTATATTTAAAATATCACTGTGGTTCAAGTCCTTGCCACAGAAGAACTCTTTCATGGGACATAATCTCTGACATTAGGTCTCCATGACTACAAAAAGAGCTGAGTGTGGCATGCAACCAGCATTCTCTCCATGGAGGTGTTCACTGGGAATATGATCACTGAGGCTCACTGGACAATTAGTCTAGCCAGCGGTGCGATACACAACTAATAATTGAACGTGTCTTAAAAAATATGCAGATTTTTAGAGAAAGTTATCAAATGTCAAGATGAACACAAGTAAGCCTACATACAAACACAAAGTGAAGGAGGGAGGAATGGGGACAAAGACAGAGGTAGTGAAGGGGGAGAAAGGGCAAAGCAGAGGAAATGGATAATGCATCAGTAGGACAGAGTATAATTTGTTAATGAAAATATATATCATAGTGCAAAGTTGATTTTTCAAATAAAACTTTGGATACTTCAAGGATTACTACACACTATACCTGTGGACAGAATCTTAAAGTGTGATATGGGTAGGCAGCAGAAACAGAGGAGTACGTCCCTGTATGCCTCTTTCAACAGGCTTTTGTGTGACTCAGAGCTCTCTGACGTCCCAACCCTTCCTTCTTGTCCTGATCAGTCTTCAGGGATGGTTGTGTCTGAGCTCACATCGACATCCATTCACTGTATATCCTACACAGTAATACATGGCTGTGTCCTCAGTCTGCAAATTTCCAAGTTACTGTGCTCTCCGCGCCCCCTGCTGGTCCTGGATGCTCTGCAGGAGGTTTTAGTTTGAGCTCACAGTAACATTCACTCACTGTGTCCCTTGCACAGTAATACATGGCCGTGTCCTCAGACCTCAGACTGCTCATTTCCAGGTACAGGGTGTTCTTGGCATTGTCTCTGGAGATGGTGAATCGGCCCGTCACAGTGTCTGGATAGTAGGTGTAACTACCACCACTACTAATTTCTGCGACCCACTCCAGCCTCTTCTCTGGAGACTGGCGAACCCAAGACATGGCATAGCTACTGAAAGTGAATCCAGAGGCTGCACAGGAGAGTTTCAGGGACCCTCCAGGCTTCACTAAGCCTCCCCCAGACTCCACCAGCTGCACTTCACACTGGACACCTGCAAACAGAGAATACTGGTTGGAAAACTGTCACTAACATAACAAATAATAATTTTTCTGTTTCTCATGTGCATGCAATAGATGCCATCTCTTCTCAATAAATTACCTTTTAAAATAAGGACAAGGAAAATCAAGCTGAGCCCGAAGTTCATGGTGAGGTGTCTGTGTTCAGTGCTGACTGAATGTGAGGAACTGGGAATCGAATCCAGGACCGGCCTCCTCTGTCAGAGCTGCAGGGTCAGGGCCAAGGTGTTTTTCATGGGCAGAGAGAAGACTTATTTGCATGTCTTCCTGCTATACCATGCTCTGGGGTTGGACTAAATCTGAAGTCACTGATGATACCAGATATAAGGCATCAAAAAACCATATTTCAGTTATAGCATTTGAAACATATTGTAGTTTCATTTTTTCCCTTTTAGTTAGGGATTCACCATACTTTGTTTAGTTTCCCTCTGTGAATGTGTACAGAACAAGCTTTTTTTTTCCATACTGCCATGTTTACTTAGTGTAAAAGTGTAATTAAATAGAACCACACATAACTGTATTTCTAGATATGAGCTCAGTCTTTCCAAAGGTTGGGCACAATATGGCTTTTCAATAATATGGGTTTTGTAGAGGGTCACACCTATGAGCTGTTTGTAGCAGAACTCATTCTCTGTGATGGGAGCACTCAGAATTTTCTGAATTTTACTTATTTGTGATAGAATGTCCTCAAGGTTTAGAGATTCTTTGTATCTGAAGAATTTCAGGCCCCCTTTTCTCTGACACTCACTGTTTGCAGTGGAAACATATTTCTTTTGTAGCAAACTTACATGTTTTGCATCCTAAAGTTTTCCCTTTTCTTCTTTTTATGTCCCCCTTCCACCATTTTCTTTTTGCCATTTTATACCAGCTAACAATAACATATACTTCCAAAGAGGTTATAAGGGTTTGCATTCCCACAAGCCATGGGGAGATTTTCCCTTCTCTGAATCTTTTTCAGCAAAAGCCATCACTTGAGGTTTTGATCTTAACCATTGTGAGAGATATAAGATAAAATTTCAGGGTGTTTTGATTTGCATTGTCCTAATTGCTATGAGTACTGACAATTTTGAGGGTTGTTGGGGACACCATCCAACCACTTGAGGTCCTCTGCATCTATTGGAAGTGATCTCTTCAGGGTCTATCTACCAGTGTTAGGCATGAAGGCTAAGATTATCTTCTGGGAAGCCTCTCACATCCCAGGTCTCTAGGACTTTACAGAGGTACCCCCTGCCTTGAACCTCCATTTAGGTGAATATTTATGTTCATTTTCTTGGCTTTCTGGGCTGCTTTCCAGTCTTCCACCACACCTGATCCTTTCTGCCTTTCTCCCTTCCTCTCCCATTTCCACCCAAATATCTCCCTCTCCCTCTGCCTTCCCTGGTTATTTTGTCCCTCCTTCTATATTGGATTGAAGAATCCGTACTTGAGCTTTCCATCTTATTAAACTCTTTATGGTCTGTGGCTTTCATCATTGATATTCTATACTTTTAGTCTAATATCCACTTACCAGTGAGTACATCCCATGCAGGTCATTTCGGTTCTGTTACCTCACTGAAGATTATACTTTTTCATTTGATCTGTTTGCCTGAAAACTTCATGATGTTCTCACTTTTTAATTGCTGAGTAGAATACCATTGTGTAAAGTAACCCACATTTTCTGCATACAATCTTTGTTTGAGGCACATCTTGGTTGTTTACAGCTTTTGGCTATTAACAAATAAGGCTGCTAAGGACATACTGGCACATATCTCCTAGTGGTATGGTGGAGCACATTTTATGTATATGCACAGGAGTGGTATGGCTGGATCTTCAGGTAGAATTATTTACAATATTCAGAGGAACTGCCAGATTGATTTCCAGAATGGTTGCACCATTTTGTATTCTCAGCAGCAATGGAAAAGTATCTATATCCTTACCAACATGTGCTGGCATTTGAAATTTTATCTTCACCATTCTGATTGGTATAAAGTAGAATCTCAGGGTAGTTTTGATTTGCAATTCCCTGTTGACTACAAATATTGAATGTTTCTTTAAGTGAATCACAGTCATTGGTGATTCCTCTGTTGAGAATTCTCTGGTTAGCTCTGTAGTCCATTTTAATTGAGTTATTTGGTTTTGTGGAAGATAACTTCTTGAGTTCTTTATATACTTTGGATATTGGCCTTCAATGGGGTTTAGGGATAGTGAAGATCTTTTTCCAATCTGTAGGCTGCCATTTTGTCTTATTGACTATATCCTTTGCCTTACCATAGTTTTTTAGTTTCATGAGATCCTATCTACCAATTTATGATCCTAGAGCCTGAGACATTGCTGTTTTGTTCAGGGAATTGTCTCCTGTACCAATGAGTTCAAAACTATTTTCCACTTTTTGATCAATTAGATTTAGTTAATCCAGTATTAGGTTGGAGTCTGTCATTCTTTTTTATTTGAATTTCATGCAGCATGGTAGATATGAATCTATTTGCATTTAGATTAGCACCATTTGTTGGGGGATGCATTCTTCTTATTATGATTTATATTATGATTATTGGATTCTTTGTCAAAAATCAAGTGTCCATAAATGTGTGGTATTATTTCAGAGTATTCGATTCAATTCCATTGATCATAATATCTGTTTCTGTACAAATATCATGCAGTTTAAATAACCATTGCTCTACAGTACAGCTTGAGGTCAGGGATGGTGATTTCTCCTGAAATTGTTTCATTGTTCAGGATTGTGTTAGCTACCTCAGTTTTTTGTTTTTCACTATGAAGTTGAGATTTGCTTTTTCACAGCATGTAATAAATTGGATTGGAAAGTTGATGGAAATTGCACTGAATCCGTAGATGGATTTGTTAAGATTGGCATTTTCATTATGTTAATTTTGCCTATCCATGAACATTAGAGTTCTTTCCATCTTCTGAATTCTTTGATTTCTTTCTTTTTAGGGACTAGAAGTTCTTGTCCCACACATCTTTCACTTGCTAGATTAGAGTAACACCAAGATAGTTTATATTATTTTTGGTTATTGAGAAGAATGTGATTTTCCTAATTTGTTTCTCAGCCACTTTATCTTTTCTATAAAAGAGGGCTCCTGAATTCTATGAAGCAATTTTGTTTCTAGCCATTTGCTGAAGGTACTTATCAGGTGTCAGAGTTCTCTGGAAGAATTTTGAGGTCACTCATGTATATTATCCTATCATCCACCAATTACAATACTTTGAATTTTTCTTTCTAATTTTTATCTTCCTGATATCCTACAGTTGTCTTACTGTCCTAGCTAGAACTTTAAGTACATTATTAAATAAATAGGTTGGAATTGGACCACTTTGTCTCTGACTTTAGTGGAATTGCTTTAAGTTTCGTTCAGTGTTAGCTATTGCCTTGCTGCCATTATGTGCATTGTTTTACTATGTTTAGGCATGTCCCTTGAATCCCTGAAACCTCCAAGGCTATTTTTACCCTTTTCTCCCTCTTTCTATATGTTTCTTTGTTTCCTTCCTTCATCTCTCTCCTTATCTTTCTCTCTCTTCCCTTCTTTCTGTCCCAAATATTGCCTCTTTCCAGTTGTCCCCTATCAGGGTCCCTCTGCCCATCTCCACCACTTCACTTCTGAGATAGTAGGAAGCAACTGGGTGGTGCTGCATGCTGATATATCAAGTCTCTGAAGCCTTACGCTCATCTTCACCTCATGAAAGACAAGGCAGACCTCTGCTACATGTGTGCCAAGGGAATCGATCCAGGCCCTCTATGATTTTTGGTTGATGATCAGGCTCTTAGATCTCCCATGGGTCCAGGTTTATTGACTCTGTTGGTCTTTCTATGGGGTTGCTATCCCTTTGATGTCTCTCAATTATCCTCTGAATTCTTCCTTAAGGATCCAAATCTCCATCCAATGTTTGGTTCTGGGTATATGCATCTGTTTCATTAAGATGCTGTGTAAAGTCTCTCCAAGAATAGTAATGCTAAAGAAATGCCTGTAAGCATAATGGAACATCGATAATAATGTCAATGACTGGTGTATGCCAATTGTGTGTGTCTCAAGTATGACAGGTTATTGTTTGACCATTCCCTCAGTCTCTGCTCCATTTCTGTCCCTGCATTTCTTTTAGACAGAACTGATTTAGGGTCAAAAGTTTTGTGGGTGGATTGGTGTCCTTATCCCTCCACTGTCAGGCTTGCTTGGCTATAGGAGAAGGCCTCATCTGATCCATATCTTCACTGTTAGCTAAAATAGTTGAAAACATTTACTAGTTTCAGAGCTGAGACAATTCACATTCCATTACTGCTATTCTTAGATTAGTTCTTCTCATGGTATTTTGGATTTCTTGCATGTATTTTGTAAGGAATATTTTAGATTTACTATTTTCTTTGACTGATACATCAAGTTTCCTGTACTTAGGCGAATTTTCCCCTAATTAATTGATAAGATAATAAAGAGGACAAGAAGCCAATTACTGGGCAAAGAGCAGTACGTGGAGCTTCTGGGTCTGAGAGAGAATGAGGGGACATGGGAGGAAGAAACAGCCCTTTTATGGTTAGGCTGGGAGTGAGAGGAAGCAACATGTAGATGAGTAACTCTTAGACCTGGTGGTAGCTTCTATGTTGGAAGATTTCCATCATAAAATAGTTGATGAGTTCAGAGTGATTGATTTTATTCACAGCACTGGTGTCATCTGTTTGTTGGTTTTAAATTAAGATTTTGTGTTGTTTTTCATTCAAGATGACTTAGGTGGCCTGAAGTAAAGAACAAAGGCTAGGAGGAATTTGGCCAGGCTTTGGAAAAGGAAGATTGAGCAAGGACCAAGCTCCAGGGGGAGAAGTTAGCACAGTAGTGTACAGGCTGGCAAGAGTGCACCCTTAGGGTTCCTTTGCTATCCAGAGATCAATGATCTTGTTACTCTGGAGAGGCAGAGCCAGTATTTGTGGGAGAGGCGTGGCCTAGGAGAAACATGCAGTCCTGGTCTCTAGCTATGTACCAGGTTATGAACAGACATAAACCAATGATGTAGGTACTTACCCAATTTAGCATTGATTGTTTTGTTTTTTAAAACTACATGATATGCCTGGATATATAGATCAGTATTTATGATGAATTTTGGAAGAGAATTATCTTCAAATTGGAGGGTTTTTTTTTTTTTCAGCAGGAAGTTCAGGGATTCTGAGCATGTCTTCAAAATGTCTCAGCAAGTAAGGGAAATGAGTGCAGGAAAGGAATCTAATCTATATGGCTCCAGATAGTAGATTGTTGAAGGGGGTGGACTTTTGGCCATACAACTTGTCTACAGTATTTGTTCAATAATTTACATACAACATCAAGGACATAGAAATGTTCCTCTAGTACAGAGAGTTAGAAACTTGTCTATGTTCCTATTTTACTGTTGTGAAAGCACACCATAGCCAAGTTCAGTCTTATTAAAGAATACAGTTACTAGAGGCTGGCTTAAAGTTTCAGAGGTTCGATCTATTATTATGGTGGGAAGCGTGGCAACATGCTCGCAGTCATAGTGTTATGAGAGTCGATATTCTACAACTTGAATTGAAGGTAGCCAGGAAGAGAAACTCTTCCCACTTGCAGGCAGGAGAGCGCTCTATTCTGCACTGGGTAGAGCTTGAACATAGAAACACAGAGCCTACCCCTACAGTGATGTCCTTCTACAACAAGCTACAGTTCCTCCTAAAATCCCCTAATAGTTTCCCTTTCCATGGACCAAGCATACTCAAACCTCCACAAACCTCAGTAACATGTTTCATATATACTTGGTCAAAAGTGACATCTTCAAGGATTAGAATCTTTAAATATTGATTCTGAATATTTTAGGTCCAACCCACTTCTTCAAGGTGTCTGCATAAGAGGGGCTACCACAACCATGAAAAATTATGCCCCCCCCCACCACAGCCCCTTCTTTGGAGCCTGGCCAATCCAGGCAAACCATTCGTCACTGACAGTGAATCCAGAGGCTGCACTGTAGAGTATCATGGACCTTCCAGGCTGCACTAAGCCTCCCCTTAGACTTCTCCAGCTTTACCTCACACTGGACACCTGCAAACAGAGAATTCTGAGTCAGAAACTGTCACTAACAAAACAAAACAAAACAAAATAGAGAAACAAAATGTTTTTCTGTATCTCATGTGCACACAACAGACATAATCTTATCTCTATGAACTACCTTTTAAAATAAGGACAAGGAAAGCCAATCTGAGCACAAAGTCCATGAGGAGTGCTCTTTATTCAGTGCTGATTACTGGATGAGGACCTGGGAATCCAGGTCTTGGCTCCTCTGAGAGCTGCAGAGTCAGGACAGAGGTGGTTTTCCTGGGTGCAGAGAAGTAATATTTGTAGGTCTTCCTGCTGTCGTATGCTCTGGAGTTGGACGTGGGCAGAAGAAAGTCCTCATAGCAGATATAAGACATGAAAGACACTGTTTTATGTTGCAGAGTTGGAAAAATATTTCATATTAACATTTTCTTTGGTTTCAACACACTCCATTTAGTTTTCCTTAGAGCATGTGCATACAACATGTTTGGTTGCCATATTGTCATGTGTCCTGGTATAAGTGTGTAATTAAATATCACCACACATAATTGTGTTTCTAGATATAAGCTTAGCATTTGCCCCTGTCTGTGCTACTCTTTGCAAATTTTTAATGTGGATCAAGGAATGTATTCTTGAATGTTTAACATTTAAGTCTGCTACACATATGTACATGACAAAAGAACTCTCTTTTTGACTATTTCCTAGCATTAGATTAGCATTTTTCTAAAATATTTATCTTTAATTATGTGTAGATGTGTTTGTGTGAGCAGTGTAGTGCTCACGGAGGCCACATTCATACTGAGTTTCCTGTATGTACATGTGGTTATAAGGTGCAAATTGTGGGTGTCAGGAATTTAACCTGGACCCCTCAAAGTTCAATATTCTATCTTAACCACTGAGCTATTTCTGCAGCACCTGGAGTAGCAATGATGACATTCCATCTCAGTTTTGCTGTTGCTCTCTGCTCAAAGGACTGAAAATCACATTAATCAGTGTGAATCTGGAGGACACATTTTCAGTGACAACCAGGCACCATCTTATCAAATGAGAGAGAAAGCCATGATCTGAGCAAAGGTAAAATTAGAGCAGGCTGATAGCAGCATAGACAGTGTAGAATGAGAAAACTATTCAGTTAGATGGGAAGGATTATTTCAATAATGATATGTGTGTTTGTTGGCTATAGCTAGTAAAATCATATTATGTTTGTCATATATGGAGAGAGATCTTATGAGTTATCATTCATAATGATAATGGTGTCATCATTAAATTGTGGACATGTGTTTGAAAACTTCATGTTAGGGAAGATGAATACAATTAACTTTAAACATGAATTAAATACAGTAAATGGCTGAAAGGTGACTAACACTACAGTCAGGAGACAAATAATTAATTCCCAAATCACCCTGGTTTTTCTCACATACACAGTTGTCCACTTTGAGGGATTTTTTTTTTTGTAAATATCAACTCAATAATTTGTTTTTGTTTGACCCTATTAGATTATAGAATCATTTATCAAATCCTTCCACTGTGTGAACAAATTTAGTAGAGTGACACTGAAGAGTGGTCTCTAAAGAATCTCTGTGGCTGGAAGGAAAACTCAGAACTCTAACATTGAAACACATGCTGATAGACACAGGTCAGAACTTCCTAGATTCCAGAAGAGATCCTGGGAAGTCCCTTTGGGTCCTCAGCGCCCCCTGCTGGTTGTGAGCATCCCTGCAGAGAAGTATTTGTGCAGGCTCACACTGGACTTCCCTCACTGTGTCTCTTACACAGTAATATATGGCTGTGTCATCAGTTTGCAGACTGTTCATTTTTAAGAAAACTTGGCTCTTGGAGTTGTCCTTGCTGATGCTCAGTCTGGACATGAAAGCTGAATTATAATTTGTGCCTCCACCAGTCCATATTACTCCAAGCCACTCCAGACCCTTTCCTGGTGGCTGGCGAATCCAGCTTATATCATAGCTGGTTAATGAGAACCCAGAGACAGTGCAGGTAATGGACAGGCTCTGTGAGGGCGCCACCAGGCCAGGTCCTGACTCCTTCAGTTGCACCTGGGACAGGGTACCTGGGGACAAGCAACATCACCATTAGTCACACATCTTCTAGCTGACATGTCTTAGTCCCTCTTCTGAAACCCTGAAACACTTACAGCTTGGGAAAGCCACCAGGCAGAGGAGTAGTGCCAGGACAGCCATGTTCTGATGGAGGCTCTATGAGAAGAGGATTGGGCTTCTCAGCTGTGTGTGAGCTTTTATCCTCTGCCTGAGGGCTGCTTTGCATCCGGGGAGGTTCCTGAGAGGATAAAAGGAAGCAGTGAGCAAGGCTTACAGTTTGTCCTCCTGGTGACAGAAATTTGCCCTGTGCTTGTTGGAGAAACTGGAGAGAAACATAATGATCGTTTTTCTGGTACTGTCTGGAGTTCACATTGTAGATAAGCAGGAAGTTGTAGGATTTACACTGTGCAGCACTAGGAAGAAACATGGGAACAATTAGTAAATGAGCCCACATCCATGTAGTGCAGGGGGATCAGTGCCCCATGCTCTATGTGCAATTTTAATCTATGTATAATCCAGAAGAGTATTTATGATGGAATTGGGCTCTTAGTGATCAGACATTATACTTAAAGAACTATTTAAAACTATTCTGGTGCTGTCCCTGGAGCCAGATCTATTGTTATCTCTTTTGGAAATCGGATTGCAAGGATGCCAAGCCCAGGCATTTAGTCCATCGATCTCACATGTTTATCTATTAAGACCCAGGAGTTTTGATATTGATCTCATCTCACTAGGCTCAGAAGATACTCCTTGCCACTTAGGGACATGGTACTTGCAGACTAGCTTATGCAAGTCTTGATTTATGTCAGTCTATATCTCTATGTAGTTTGCTTTCTCTCTCTCCCCTAATATCATATCTCATAAAACCTCAAATTCCTAAATATGAGTATTGCGTTGGTGAAGGATGGGAGGTCACCTGTTCATAATACTTCAGAATAAGCAGTAACATGCAGCTAGTCTTGAGTTTCGTTAACTGGAGTACAAAAGAGGCTGAAGTAGTCAACATTATGGCAAGAAGTGTAGCAGAAGGCCGGCATGAATATGGTTACCTATGCTTTGAGGTGTTGACCACCATAGAGAACAGATATTGTAGAGCTTTTCTCAGGTCCTCAGTAATGTAAATCCCAGGGAAGAGAAGTACAGGACTAGGTCTAACTGTACAGTCAGAGTTCAGAGCCTGTGGGTCTGGGTCTATTGTAATTGGAGTCCTCTGCTTTTTGGGTTTCTTGTTTTGTTGTGCATAAACTTTGTCTTCTGACTGATAGTGATGGTGACAGGTCTTAACACTGGGGAATATACATCCCATGCAAGATATATATATATATATATATATATATATATATATATATATATATATATATATGTGTGTGTGTGTGTGTGTGTGTATATACACACATATATATGACATTGTACTCAGACCTCAGATTGTTTATTTTCAGGCAAAGTGTTTTTTTGGCATCATCTCTGGAGATGGTGAGTTGGCCCTTCATTGCGTCTGGATAGTAGGTGCTATCTCCACCATTAAAAATTATTGTCACGGAAGGATGGACCATCTAGAGTTTGCCATACCTGGGGATACATCCCATAATCAGCCTCCAAACAATGACACCATTGCTTACACCAGCAAGATTTTGCTGAAAGGACCCTGATATAGCTGTCTTTTGTGAGGCTGTGCTGGAGTCTATCAAAAACAGAAGTGGATGCTCACAGTCAGCTATTGGATGTAACACAGGGCCCCCATTGGAGGAGCTAGAGGAAGTACCCAAGGAAGTAAAGGAGTCTGCAACCCTATAGCTGGAACAACAATATGTACTAACCATTACCCCTGAATTTTGTGTCTCTAGTAGCATATGTATCAGAAGATGGCCTAGTCAGCAATCATTGGGAAGAGAGGTCCCTTGATCTTGCAAACATTATTTGCCTCAGTACAGGGGAACGCCAGGGTCAAGAAGTAGGTGTGGGTGGGAAAATTTATTGTCACCCTCTCCATCCCCTTCTTTGGAGCCTGAAGGACACAGGTCATTCAGTAGTCACTGACAGTGATTCCAGATGCTGCACAGGAGAGTTTCAGGGACCCTCCAGGCTGCACTAAGCCTCCCCCCAGACTCCACCAGCTTCACCTCACACTGGGCACCTCAAAGCAGAGAATGCTGATTTGGAAACTGTCACTAACAAAACAAAACAAATTATAGGAATATAAACCAATTTTTCTATTTCTCATGTACACAAAACAGGCAGGATCTTATTTCTACGAATTACCTTCTAAAATAAGGACAAGGAAAGCAAAGCTGAGCCCAAAGTCCACGGTGAGTGGTCTGCATTCAGTGCTGATTAGTGAATGTGAGGACCTGCACAGTCAGGCCTCAGAGACTGTGGGTCTATTACTTACAATTGGAGTCTTTACCTTTTGGGCTTATTGTTTTGTTTGTTTTGCACTGGATGGGGAGACCCCCATCCTGTGCAAGTTTTGATGGCTTTAGTGCAAGTTCACTTGCTCCAATTTGGGTATTTATTTATTTATGTATGTATTTTTTTTGGAAGTTTTATTTTCAAGCCAGTGTTTCTCTGAGTAATCCTAGCTCTTTTGGATCTCTACCAGTCCTGGAACTCTGTAGATTGTCAAGGTCTGTAGGGCAATGGGCTATGCACAGATAGGCTGGTCTCCAGTTGAGTTGAGGTCTGAACCCTGGTAAAACCCAGTGGTGGACTTTCCCACCTACGTGGGATGGAAGGTGTTCACTCATGACTTCCGGATGCCTGTCTCCTGTTGAAGTTACTGCTCCCACAGCCCCCACAGGAGAAGTTGTGGCTAGTAGTCATATACACAATGTTCCAAGCTTGTGACCTTTAGGCTAAACTCCACAGTTACCTAGCAACTGCAAGATAACAAGCTCACTATAAAAGGGGCTACTTGTTTCCAATTTGCTCTCTTCTCTCTCTCTCTCTCTCTCTCTCTCTCTCTCTCTCTCAGTCTCTCTTTGTCTCTCTCTCTCTCTCTCTCTCTCTCTCTCTCTGTCTCTCTCTCTCTCTGTCTCTCTCTGTTTCTGTCTCTCTCTTTTTATTCTCTAATCTTTCCTGTTTCTCTCTCTTTCCCCCTTTCCTCTTCTTGGTCAGGGCCAATCTCTCTTTCTCTTTCCACATTCTCTCCTTTCTCCCTACCTTTCTACAATAAAGTTCTAAAACCATTGACTGTCTCTGTTCATCAACCCCCATTGTGCTTGGATGATGGAATAAGCTTACTCCTAACTGGCCTTGCTTTATCTCCCATCAGAAGGCCTTCCTGTGATCCAGTCATGGACCAGACTAAGGACTCTCACCTCTGTCGGAACCTCTTTCCCTCTGCCCTATTCTTGTGTTTTTAGGGCCCATATTGTGTAGTCCTGGGGCGCCTGGTACCAGGGACTGCCCCTTGTCCAGTGAGAGAACATGTCTGAAAAATAACATGCTGATTGAAAGATGAATGTATCTTTTTTCAACATGTACCCCCCCACACAAACACATGTCCAAACACGTACATAAACACACACACACACACACACACACACACACACAATGTCAACATTTGTGAATAGAGAGATATTAATAAACAAACACAAAAATGAATCTCATATGGAAAGAAGAAATCTGAATAAATGTTTTGACATTTCAAAGATTCCTGTGCACTATATGTGTATACATAATCCTTGAGTGTAATATTTAGAGGCACCCCAGACTCAAATGACAAAGATGGGGCAGAGATTGAGTGAAGAGTCAACCTATGTTTGGCCTCAACTGATACACGTTCTATGGGCAGTAAACAATCCATGACACTAATCATGATATTCACTTATGCTTGCAGACAGGGTCCTAGCAAAAACGTCCTCTGAGAGGCTCCACACAGCAGCTGACCAAAGCAGGTGCAGAGACTCAAGGCCAAGTCATGAACTGAGTCAGTGAGTGTTGGGGAAGATTTGAGGGAGGGAATGAGAGACCCAGAGTGAACACTGACTCCACAAACAAACAAACAAACAAACAAACAAACCACACACACACACACACAGACACACACAGACACACACAGACACACACACAGACACACACACACAGACACATACACACCCATGGTATCTACTCACCTAGATGATTCTGGTTCCAGAGACTAAACTGAAAATTCCAGAGCACACATAGGTAGGACCTAACTCCCTGCACATAAGTGGTAGATGTGTAGCTGCTCATGCAAGTACCTCATCAACTGAAGTGGGGGCTGTCCACAACTCTATTTTCTGCCTGTGGATCCTGTTCCCCATTCTGAGCTGCCTTGTCTGATCTCTGTGGGTGATGGTGAGTCTAGTCTTGAAGTGACAGGATACACCTTGGTGGGATTCTTCCCAGAGAGCAGGCTCCTGCTTCTCAGAGGAAAGGGGGAATGTTGGGAGAGGGTTTGTGAGTGGGGAATGTGGGGAAATGGCATAACCGCAATTGGGATGTAAAGTGGATAAAGAGATTCATTAAAGAAAAAGATTTATTTCTTTGTATTTATTAATTTTTTTTTCAAAAAAATTATCCTCTAAGAGGATGTTTTCTTTGTATACCTGGACCTGGGGCATGAGATCTGTTCAGGATTAGGCACATCCTCTCCCAATGAAGCTACTCAAGGCACCCCACTCCTACATACGTTTCTGTGGTCTCCGACCAGGCAGTGTATGTTCTTTGTTTAGTGGCTCAACCTCTGGGAATCCCAGGGGTCTAGGTAGGTTGATAGTGTTGCTCTTCCTAAGTGCCCATTCCATGGCTGAGAACTAACTCCTAGCAATAATAGTGATAATTCATTATGATTATGGACAGAGGACAAGCATAATATCCTCTGAGAGGCTCCTCACCTCAGCTGACCAAAACAGATTCAGAGACTCAAAGCCAAGCATTAGACTGAGCTCACTGAGTCTTGGGGAACGTTGAAGGAAGGATTGAGAGAACTGGAGAGAATAGGGACTCCACAAACAAACAAAAGAAAAACATGAACACATGGTCCACAATGGAGGAGCTAGAGAAAGGATCCAAGGGGCTGAAGGGGTTTGCAGCCCCATAGGAGGAACAACACTATGAACCAAGCAGTACTCCTAGAACACCCAGGGACTAAACCACCAACCAAAAACTACACACCAAGAGCCCTACGCCTCCAGCTGCACACGTAACAGAGGATGGCCTTGTCATTCATCAGTTGAAGGACAGGACCTTGGTCCTGTGAAGGTCCGATGCCCCAGTGGAAGGGAATGTTAGGACCAGGAAGCAGGAATAAGTGGGTTGGTGAGTAGGGGGAGGGGGAGGGGGAGGGGATAGGGGTTTTTTGGAAGGGAAGCCAGGAAAGGGGATAACATTTAAAATGTAAATTAAGAAAATATCTAATAAAAATAAACAAAAAATGGAGCCAGCTGATCTAGATTCTGAAGTGACCCTGGGATGTCATGGTTGGCCTTCACTGCACCCTGCTGGTTCTGATCATCCTTCTAGTGAAATTTTTGTTCAGGTTCATAATGGACTCACTGTGTTTCTGGCACAGTAGTATATGGCAGTGTCATCAGCTTGCAGACTGTTCATTTTAAAGAAAATTTGGCTCTTGGAGTTGTCCTTGCTGATGCTCAGTCTGGATATGAAAGGTGCATTGTAGTCTGTGCTTCCACCACTCCATATCACTCCCAGCCACTCCAGACCCTTTCCTGGAGACTGGCGAACCCAGTGTACACCATAGCTAGTTAATGAGAATCCAGAGACTGTGCAGGTGATGGACAGGCTCTGTGAGGGCTGCACTAGGCCAGGTCCTGACTCCTTCAGCTGCACCTGGGAAAGGACACCTGGGGACAAGCAACATCAACATTAGTCACACATCTCCTAGCTGACATGTCTTAGTCCCTCTTATGAAACCCTGACACACTTACAGCTTGGGAATGTCACCAGGCAGAAGAGCAGCACCAGGACAGCCATGCTCTGATGGAGGCTCTATGAGAAGAGGATGGGGCTTCTCAGCTTAGTGTGAGCTTTTATCCTCTGCCTGAGGGCTGCTTTGCATTGGGGGAGGTTTCTGAAAGGATAAAAGGAAACAATGAGCAAGGATTCCAGTTTTCTCTCAGGGTGACAGAAATTTGCACTGTGCTTGTTGGAGCACCTGGAGAGGAACATAAGGAATGATTTTCTGGTACTGTCTGGAGTTCACATTGTAGACAAGCAGGAAGTTGTAGGATTTGCTCTGCACAGCGCTAGGAAGAAACATGGCAACATTTAGTAAATGAGCCCCCATTCATGTAGTGCAGGGAGATCAGTGCCCCATGCCCTATGTGCACTTTTTATCTGTGTATAATCCAGAAGAGTATTTAGGATGGAATTGGGCTCTTAGTGTTCAGACATTCTACTTAAAGAACTACTTAAGACTATTCTCATGGTGTCTGTGGAGCCAGATCTATTGTTATCTTGTATGGAAAATGGATTGCAAGGATGCCCAGCCCAGGCATTTAGTCCATATATCTCACATGTTTATCTAAATAGACCCAGGAGTTTTTATTTGGATCTCATCTCACTAGGCTCAGAAGATAGTCCTTGCCACGTAGGGACATTGTACTTGCGGACTAGCTTATGCAAGTCTTGATTTATGTCAGTCTATATCTCTATGTAGTTTGCTTTCTTTCTCTCCCTTGAGCTTATATCTCATAAAACCTCAAATTCCTAAATATGATTATTGCATTGGTGAATGATGGGAGGTCACCTGTTCATAATATTTCAGAATAAGGACTAACATGCAGCTAGTCTTGAGTTTCGTTAACTGGAGTACAAAATAGGCTGAAGTAGTCTACATTATGGCAAGAAGTGTAGCAGAAGGCAGGCATGAATATGGGTAACCTGTGCTTGGAGGTGTTGACCATTATAGAGAACAGATATTGTATAGCTTTTCTCAGTTCCTCAGTAATGTAAATCTAAGGGAAGAGAAGTACAGGACTGGGTCGAACTGTGCAGTCAATCTTCAGAGCCTGTGTTTCAGGTTCTATTAATTGTCATTGGAGTCCTCTGCTTTTGGGGTTCTTGTTTTGTTGTGCATAATCTTTGTCTTCTGAATTACAGTGATGGTGACAGGTCTTAACACTGGGGAATATCCATCCCATGCAAGTTGTGATGGAATCAGTTTAAGCCCACTTACTCAACCTTATGAATATATATACATACATACATATATACACACATGGCTGTGTACTCAGAACTCAGACTGTATATTTTCAGGTAAAGTGTGTTTTTATTATCATCTCTGTAGATGGTGAATCAGCCCTTCATGGTTTCTGGATAATAGGTGCTACCTCCACCATTAAAAATTATTGCCACCCTCTCCAGCCCCTTTTTTGGAGCCTGAAGGACACAGGTCTTTCACTAGTCACTGACAGTGCCTCCAGAGGCCGCACAGGAGAGTTTCAGGGACTCTCCAGGCTGCACTGACCCTATCAGCTTCACCTCACACTGGACACCTCAAAGCAGAGAACGCTGATTTGGAAATTGTCAATAACCAAACAAAACAAAATAGAGGAAATAAAACCAATTTTTCTGTTTCTCATGTACACAATACTGGCAGGATCTCATTTCTATGAATTACCTTTTAAAATAAGTACAAGGAAAACAAAGCTGAGCCCCAAGACCATGGTGAGTGGTCTGCATTCAGTGCTGATTACTAAATGTGAGGACCTGCACAGGCAGGCCTCAGAGACTGTGGGTCTATTACTTACAATTGGAGTCTTTACCTTTTGGGTTTCTTGTTTTGTTTGTTTTTGTGCATAATCTTTGTCTTCTGAATGACAGTAATAGAAGTAGATCTTAACATTATGGAGACAGCCACCCTGTGCAAGTTTTGATAGATTTAGTGAAAGTTCACTTGCTCCATTTTGGGTATTTATTCATTTATATATTCATATTTCTTTTGGAAGTTTTTTTTTTTTTGTCAAGCTAGAGTTTCTCGGTGCAATCCTAGCTCTTTAGGATCTCTACCAGTCCTGAAACTCTGTAGAATGTCATGGGCTGTAGGGCAATGGGCTATGCACACATAGGCTGGTCTCCAGTGGAGTTGATTTCTGAACCCTGGTAAAACCAGGTGGTGGACATTCCCACCTATGGGGGACAGAAGGTGTTACCTCATGTCTCCTGGATCGCTGTCTCCTGTCGAAGTTACAGCTCACACAGGTCTCACAGGAGAAGCTGTGGCTAGTAGTCACATACACAATGTCCCAAGCTTCTGACCTTCAGGCTAAACTCCTCCCCAGTTAACTAGAAACTGTGAGATAACAAGCTCACTAGAAATGGGGCTGCTTGGCCCCACTTCTCTCTCTCTCTCTCTCCCCCCTCTCTCCTCTTACTTTCTAGCTTTTCCTGTTTCTCTCTCTTTCCCCCTTCCCTCCTCTTGGCCATGGGCAGTCTCTCTCTCTCTCTCTCTCTCTCTCTCTCTCTCTCTCTCTCTCTCTCTCTCTCTCTCTCTCTCTCTCTCTCTCTCTCTCTTTCCACATTCTCTCCTTTCTCCCTGCCTTTCTACCATAAAGCTATAAAAGCATAGACTGTCTCTGTTCCTCAAAGTCCATTGTGCTTGGATGATGGGATAGGCTTTCCCCTAATCAGCTGTGCCTAATCTCCAATCAGAAGGAATTCCCCTGCTCCAGCCACAGACAAGACTAAGGACTCTCGCCTGTGTGGGAGCCTCTCTCCCTCTGCCCTCTTCTTGTATATCCGGGGCTGAGAGTGTAGCCCTGGGGCTCCTGGTACCAGGGGCTGCCCCCTGTCCACCCCCCACCATGTGGGGTCAGTAACTTCACACAGCCAGATGCCCACCCAAGGCCAAGTGGAAAGTGTTCGGTAGTCCTCCCATGTCTGCCTGCCCAGAGCACAGGATCTCTGGCTGGACACGGGCTCTCTCTCCCCCCTCTTCCCCTACACCCACAGCCCTACAAAGGGCCATGCATGAAGAACAACACACTGCTTCAGAACTCATGGGATGTGTCCGGATGGTTAGCACAAACATTTATCTAAGGGAACAACTATAAGTTTTGAAAAAAATTTTAATAGTTAAGCTAGGGATTTTTTTAAGGTCAAGGAACAAGAACACTTGAAGCACCAGCTGATATGACTGTTTTTTTTTTTTTTGTCGCTGGGCTGGTGAATAAGGTTATGGTTTTCTTATACCCATGTTAGCACTCAGCTTTGTAATATGACTTAATAAAATGATTGATGAGTAGATATGAGTTCTATTTCTTAAAGTAGAAATGAGTGATTGTTTTTATACAAAGGTATAAATTTGTGATTCTATTAATATTTTTGCAAGATTTATTTTAAAGTACACAATAAAATAGTTAATCCTCTCATTGTAACTCTGAATTGCTGCCTGCCAGTAAAAAAAAAAAAAAAAAAAAAAAAAAAAAAAAAAAACCTGATTGAAAAAATTACCTTGTTTACCTACACTTTGTGAATCTAAAAAGTTGCTTAGTAATGAATATGCACCATTCTTGGGTCAATTTGTTTTCTTTACCTGCACTTATAATATTTTTTCATGTAAATTTATGGAGAATGATGTAATTTTTTATAGTCATTCAGTAAAAGAAAAATACAATGCAATCACATTTTGATATTGGAGAATTTTGGTGGTAGTTATATAAGCCATGGAAGAATAATAATTTATTTAAAACTTAGCTTCATCTATCAAATCTGTATGAATGTATTATGTGTGTAGGATTGTTGGAACCAATTCATTAGAATTTGCTGCAACCATCAAATCCATATATGTATCTATCTATCTGTCTATCTATCTATCTATCTATCTATCTATCTATCTATCTACACACACACACACACACACACACACATGTATGTCTATTTATAATTTTTTGGAGCCTGATTTTTGTTACAAACATGATAAAAGAATTCCAGGTTGCAGGAGACCCATTGGATAAATTACTCTAATAACTGATTTTTTAAATATATTTTATTAGGTATTTTCCTCATTTACATTTCCAATGCTATCCCAAAAGTTCCCCATACCATCCCCCCCACTTCTCTACCCACCCATTCCCACTTTTTGACCCTGGCGTTCCCCTGTACTGGGGCATATAAAGTTTGCAAGTCCAATGGGCCTCTCTTTACAGTGATGGCTGACTAGGCCATCTTTTGATACATATGCAGCTAGAGTCAAGAGCTCTGGGGTACTGGTTAGTTCATAATGTTGTTCCAGCTATAGGGTTGCAGATCCCTTTAGCTCCTTGGGTACTTTCTCTAGCTCCTCCATTGGGAGCCCTGTGATCCATCCAATAGCTGACTGTGAGCATCCACTTCTGTGTTTGCTAGGCCCCGGCATAGTCTCACAAGAGACAGCTATTTCTGGGTTCTTTCAACAAAATCTTGCTAGTGTATGCAATGGTGTCAGCGTTTGGAAGCTGATTATGGGATGGATCCCTGGATATGGCAGTCTCTAGATGGTCCATCCTTTTGTCTCAGCTCGAAACTTTGTCTCTGTAACTCCTTCCATGGGTATTTTGTTCCCAATTCTAAGAAGGGTCAAAGTGTCCACACTTTGATCTTTGTTCTTCTTGAGTTTCATGCGTTTAGCAAATTGTATCTTATATCTTGGGTATCCTAAGTTTCTGGGTTAATATCCACTAATCATTGAGTACATATTGTGTGAGTTCCTTTGGTATTGGGTTACCTCACTCAGGATGATGCCCTCCAGGTCCATCCATTTGCCTAGGAATTTCATAAATTCATTCTTTTTAATAGTTGAGTAGTACTCCATTGTGTAAATGTACCACATTTTCTGTATCCATTCCTCTGTTGAGGGGCATCTGGGTTCTTTCCAGATCCTGGCTATTATAAATAAGGCTGCTATGAACATAGTGGGGCATGTGTCCTTCTTACCGGTTGGGATATCTTCTGGATATATGCCCAGGAGAGGTATTGTGGGATCCTCTGGTAGTACTACGTCCACTTTTCTGAGGAACTGCCAGACTGATTTCCAGAGTGGTTGTACAAGCTTGCAATCCCACCAACAATGGAGGAGTGTTCCTCTTTCTCCTCATCCTGGCCAGCATCTGCTGTCACCTGAATTTTTGATCTTAGCCATTTTGACTGGTGTGAGGTGGAATCTCAGGGTTGTTTTGATTTGCATTTCCCTGATGATTAAGGATGCTGAACATTTTTTCAGGTGCTTCTCTGTCATTCGGTATTCCTCAGATGAGAATTCTTTGTTCAGTTCTGAGCCCCATTTTTAATGGGGTTATTTGATTTTCTGGAGTCCACCTTCCTGAGTCACCTTTTCCAAAGAAAATAATGCTTTGATGACTAACTTTGGTTTATCCAATCCTAAAATGAGCATTAGCCACTCCAAGGTTTTTCGTTGTCACCCAGCATTTGTGACGACAGAAAACAGAAAGTGTAAAGTATCAGTGTTCTGAGTGTCAGTGTAAATATGGTAGAAGTAGGGAGGAAAATCACACGAGAACACACACACACACACACCCTGAGAGAGAGAGAGAGAGAGAGAGAGAGAGAGAGAGAGAGAGAGAGAGAGAGGAATAAGGAAAGGAGTAATCAGTTTCATATCAGTTGCTGACTCCTCTTCTGAGTCTGGTCTGCACTACATCATCAGGTGGGCTGTGAAAATGACCCACAGCATATGTAGGAATCTCATGATTTACTGATCAACACCATTGAATGAAAAATAATAAAAATAAGAGTGGACTGTGCCTATGAGCAACACAGTCTTTGCCACACATTGAAATGAGGAAGGCAGGCGCTGAAGTGAGTTATCAGCCTCTGCTAAGGGTGTTCTGAATCTCACTGTGAATGTTAGGTAGGAAGGGGAGCTATACTGTCTGCAGAGGCTTCTTCAATGGAGGAGATGCACAACCCTGAAGGCAGTATCTTACTCCCAGCTTTCCTGGGCACTTAACCCCTGAACTGAGCTATGTGGTCATGGGATGCTGTGGTAAACTCTGCCATGTAAACCATTTACATATTATGAGAAAATATGCGTCACCCAAACAAACATAAACACCCTGATGTAGACATACAGAAAGACACGCACAGCAGACAAACTACACAAAGACACACATACAAGGAAAGACGCATACATGCATACTAATATCCTGTTTTATTTAGAACAGGTTTTCAGTCTATGTTACCTATGCTACTTAAAATGAAAAATGTCATGATTATGTATAATATATTGTGATTATATAGGTTCATCCCCATTAACTTCCCTCTTCTTCCATTCAATCCTAATCATCCTTCTGGCCTCTCCTTGTCTCATGTTTCTTTGTTCCTTCATTCCCTTTTTTCCTGATTTCTATCTTCCCTCTTTTTTTTTTTTATCAAATTGGACTTATTATCCATTTTTTGGTGATTATGCAACCTACTCTGGCCACAAGCATTGACTAAGATGAAGAAGTCCAAGTAGAGGCCGGAGGGCTGGAATATGTCTGCTCATGAGGACACCACCTCTCAACTCCTTCATCTCTATGCTTAGTCTTAGCCTACTAATTCCAATCTCAGAAAAGTTTTAGAAATGAAAAGAATTATGAGACTTATCTCTTGTTTGAGACAAACATTGTCCTAACATTTGACAGGAAGAAGTGATGTTTCAAATACAAGCTCTAGAAATCAAGTGGAGGAATATATTTTTGAAATATTTCTATTTGAATTAAGATCTAATTTAATTCAAATAACACAAGAACTCAACCATTGGAATAACTAGTAGCATTGAGGGAGAAATTTTTAAAAACTTTGTTTTTAGTTATGTGTATATGATTATATGTGGATAGTGTAGTGCTCATGGAGTCAAAGGGAGGGCACCAAGTCCACTGGACGCATACTTCATTTGGAGCTGACCTCTATTTAGGGTTTACAATCTCAAGGTTCCTTTGCTTTTTCCTTCTTCATGGTCTGATGCTGGTAATGACAGAGAATCACTTGCCCTTTGTGATGGTCTGCATTTTAATAAGGTAAGAGCTCGCCTCAAACTGAAAAACAATGTGATATATATTTAAAAATATCACTGTGGTTCAAGTCCTTGCCACAGAAGAACTCTTTCATGGGACATAATCTCTGACATTAGGTCTCCATGACTACAATAAGAGCTGAGTGTGGCATGCAACCAGTATTCTCTCCATGGAGGTGTTCACTGGGAATATGATCACTGAGGCTCACTGGACAATTAGTCTAGCCAGTGGTGCGATACAAAACTAATAATTGAACGTGTCTTAAAAAATATTCAGATTTTTAGAGAAAGTTATCAAGTGTCAAGATGAACACAAGTACGCTTACATACAAACACAAAGTGAAGGAGGGAGGAATGGGGACAAAGACAGAGGTAGTGAAGGGGGAGAAAGGGCAAAGCAGAGGAAATGGATAATGCATCAGTAGGACAGAGTATAATATGTTAATGAAAATATATATCATAGTGCAAAGTTGATTTTTCAAATAAAACTTTGGATACTTCAAGGATTACTACACACTATACCTGTGGACAGAATCTTAAAGTGTGATATGGGTAGGCAGCAGAAACAGAGGAGTACATCCCTGTATGCCTCTTTCAACAGGCTTTTGTGTGACTCAGAGCTCTGTGAGGTTACAACCCTTCCTTCTTGTCCTGATCAGTCTTCAGGGATGGTTGTGTCTGAGCTCACATCGACATCCATTCACTGTATATCCTACACAGTAATACATGGCTGTGTCCTCAGTCTGCAAATTTCCAAATTACTGTGCTCTCCGCGCCCCCTGCTGGTCCTGGATGCTCTGCAGGAGGTTTTAGTTTGAGCTCACAGTAACATTCACTCACTGTGTGTCTTGCACAGTAATACAAGGCTGTGTCCTCAGACTTCAGACTGCTCATTTGCAGGTACAGGGTGTTCTTGGCATTGTCTCTGGAGATGGTGAATCGGCCCTTCACAGTGTCTGGATAGTAGGTGCTACCACCATTACTATTAATGGCTGCGACCAACTCCAGCCTCTTCTCTGGAGTCTGGCGAACCCAAGACATGTAATAGCTACTGAAAGTGAATCCAGAGGCTGCACAGGAGAGTTTCAGGGACCCTCCAAGCTTCACTAAGCCTCCCCCAGACTCCACGAGCTTCACGTCACACAGGACACCTGCAAAGAAAGAATACTGTTTGGAAAATTGTCACTAAAAAAAACAAACAACATTTTTTCTGTACCTCTGTGCATACAACAGATGTCCTCTATTCTCAATAAATTACCTTTTAAAACAAGGACAAGGAAAATCAATCTGAGCCCGAAGTTCATGGTGAGGGGTCTGTGTTCAGTGCTGATCACTGAATGTGAGGAACTGGGAATCGAATCCAGGACAGGCCTCCTCTGTCAGAGCTGCAGGGTCAGGGCCGAGGTGTTTTTCATGGGCACAGAGAAGACCTATTTGCATGTCTTCCTGCTATACCATGCTCTGGAGTTGGACTAAATCTGAAGTCACTGATGATAACAGATATAAGGCATCAAAAAACCAGATTTCAGTTACAGCATTTGAAACATATTGTAGTTTCACTTTTTTTTTCTTTTCTTTTCTTTTTTTTTTTTTTTTTTACTTTTGGTTAGGGATTCACCATACTTTGTTTAGTTTCCCTCTGTTAATGTGTACAGAACAAGCTTCATTCCCATACTGCCATGTTTCCTTAGTGTAAATGTGTAATTAGATAGAACCACACATAACTGTATTTCAGGATATGAGCTCAGTCTTTCCAAAGTCTGGGCACAATGTGGCTTTTCAATAATATGGCTTTTGTAGAGCTTCACACCTATGAGCTGTTCATAGCAGATTCATCTCTGTGATGGGAGCATTCAGAATTTTCTGAATTTTACTTATTTGTGATAGAATGTCCTCAGGGTTTAGAGATTCTTTGTATCTGAAGAATTCCAGGTCCCCTTCTGTCTGAGACTCAGGGTTTGCAGTGGAAACATATTTCTTTTGCAACAAACTTTCTTGCATCCCATAGTTCTCCCCTGTCTTCCTTTTTTAGTCCCCCTTCAACCATTTTTTTTTTGCCATTTTATACCAGGTAACAATAAAAAATACTTCCAAAGAGGTTGTAAGAATTTGCATTCCCACAAGCCATGGGGAGACTTTTCCTTCTCTGAATCTTTGCCAGCACAAGCCATCACTTGAGGTTTTGATCTTAACCATTGTGACAGACATAAGATATAATCTCAGGGTGTTTTGATTTGCATTGTCCTAATTTCTATGAGTACTGACAATTTTGAAGGTAAGTTGGGGGACTCCATCCAACCACTTAGGGCCCTCTGCATCTATTGGAAGTGATCTCTTCAGGGTCTATCTACAACTGTTAGGCATGAAGACTAAGATTACCATCTTGGAAGCCTCTCACATCCCAGGTCTCTTGGACTTTGCAGAGCTTCCCCCTGTCTCCCACCTCCATTCAGCTGAATATTTAATCCATTTACCAGGACCTCTGGGCTGCTTTCCAGTCTCCCCCACACCTGATCCTCTCTGCCTTTCTCCCTTCCTCTCCCATTTCCACCAAATGTCTCTCTCTCCCTCTGCCTCCCCTGATTATTTTGTCCCTCTTTCTATATTGGATTGAAGAAATCCGTACTTGAGCTTTCCATCTTATTAAACTCTTTATGGTCTGTGGCTTTCATCATTGATATTCTATACTTTTAGTCTAATATCCACTTACCAGTGAGTACATCCCATGCAGGTCATTTTGGTTCTGTTAGCTCACTCAAGATTATACTTTTTCATTTGATCTGTTTGCCTGAAAACTTTATGATGTTCTCACGTTTTAATTGCTGAGTAGAATACCATTGTGTAAGGGAACCCATATTTTCTATATACAATCTTTGTTTGAGGCACATCAGGGTTGTATCCATCTTTTGGCTATTAACAAATAAGGCTGCTATGGGCATAGTGGCACATACCTCCTAGTGGTATGGTGGAGCACATTTTATGTATATGCACAGGAGTGGTATGGCTGGATCTTCAGGTAGAATTATTTACAATTTTCTGAGGAGCTGCCAGATTGTTTTCCAGAATGGTTGCGCCGTTTTGTAACCTCACCAGCAATGCAAAAGTGTACACATCCTCACCAACATGCGCTGTCATTTGAATTTTTATCTTGACCATTATGATTGGTATAAAGTAGAATCTTAGGGTAGTTTTGATTTGCAATTCCCTGGTGACTACAAATATTGAATGTTTCTTTAAGTGATTCTCAGTCATTGGTGATTCCTCTGTTGAGAATTCTCCGGTTAGCTCTGTAGTCCATTTTTAATTGATTTATTTGGTTTTGTGGAGGATAACTTCTTGAGTTCTTTATATTCTTTGGATATTGGCCTTCAATGGGATTTAGGGATACTGAAGATTATTTTTTTCCAATCTGTAGGTTGCCATTTTGTTTTATTGCCTTTGCCTTACAGAAGTTTTTCAGTTTCATGAGATCCTATCTACCAATTTATGATCCTACAGCCTGAGCCATTGTGGTTCTGTTCAGGAAATTGAATCCTGCATCAATGAGTTCAAAACTATTCTCTACTTTTTGTTCATTTAGATTTAGTTAATCCAGTATTAGGTCGAAGTCTGCAATTCACTTTGATTTGAATTTCGTGCAGGATGATAGATATGAATCTATTTGCATTTAGATCAGGACCATTTGTGGGGGGATGCATTCTTATTATGATTTTTATTATGATTACTGGGTTCTTTGTCAAAAATCAAGTGTCCATAACAGTGTGGTTTTATGTCAGTGTATTCAATTCAATTACATTGATCATCATATTTGTTTCTATACAAATACCATGCAGTTTTAATAACTATTGCTCTAAAATACAGCTTGAGGTAGGGGATGGTGAATTCTCCTGAAGTGTTTTCATTGTTGAGGATTTTTTTAGCTACCCTCAATTTCTTGTTTTTCTATATGAAGTTGAGATTTGCTTTTTCAAGAATGTAATAAATTGGGTTGGATATTTAATGGGAATTCCACTGAATCTGTAGATTGAATTGTTAAAATTGGCATTTTCATTATGTTAATTCTGCCTATCCATGAGCATTAGAGTACTTTGCATCTTTGAGTTCTTTGATTTCTTTCTTCAGGGTCCTGAAGCTCTTGTCACACACATCTTTCACTTGCAAGATTAGAGTCACACCAAGCTAATTCATATTATTTTTGGTTATTGCAAAGAATGTGATTTTCCTAATTTCTTTCTCAGCCACTTTAACTTTTCTATAAAGGACAGCTCCTGAATTCTATGAAGTAATTTTGTTTCTAGCCACTTTGCTGAAGGTATTTATCAGCTTTCAGAGTTCTCTGGAAGAATTTTGAGGTCATTTATGTTTATTATCCTATCATCTACCAATTACAATTCTTTGAATTTTTCTTTCTAATTTGTATCCTCCGATCTCCTTGAGTTGTCTTACAGCCCTAGCTAGAACTTTAAGTACATTATTATTGAATAAATAGGGTGAGATTGGGCAACTCTGACTCTTACTTTAGTAGAACTGCTTTATGTGTCTTTCTATTTAATTCAGTGTTAGCTACTTGCTGCCATTATGTGCATTGTTTTACCATGCTTAGGTATGTCCCTTTGAATCCCTGAACCATTCAAGGCTATTTTCCCCCTTTTCTCTCTCTTCCTCTTGGTTTGTTTGTTTCCTTCCTTCATCTCTCTCTTTATCTTCCTCTCTCTTCCTTTCTTTCTGTCCCAAATATTGCCTCTTTGCAGTTGTCCCCTATCAGGACCCTTCTGCCCATCTCCACCCCTTCACCTCTGAGATAGTGGGACACACTTGGGTGTTGCTGTATGCTGATATATCAAGTCTCTGAAGCCTTAGGCTCATCTTCACCTACTGAAGGACAAGGCAGACCTCTGCTACATGTGTGCCAGGGGAATCAATCCAGGCCCTCTGTGATTTTTGGTTGGTGATCAGTCTCTGAGATACCCCATGGGTCCAGGTTTACTGACCCTGTTCGTGTCTTTCTATGGGGTTGCTATTCCTTTGAGGTCTCTCAATTATCCTCCCAACTCTTCTTTAAGGATCCCAATCTCCATCCAATGTTTGGTTCTGGGTGTCTGCATCTGTTTCAATAAGATGCTGTGTGAAGTCTCTTCAAGAATAGTAATGCTAGAAAAATGCCTGTAAGCATAATGGAACATTATTAATAATGTCAGTGACTGGTGTATGCCAATTAGGTGGGTCTCAGGTATGACAGGTTATTGTTTGACCATTCCTCCAGTCTCTGCTCCATTTGTGCCCCTGCATTGCTTTTAGATAAAACTGATTTAGGGTCAAAAGTTTTGTGGGTGGATTGGTGTCCTTATCCCTCCACTGTCAGTCTTGCATGGCTATAAGAGGTGGCCTCATTAGATCCATGTCTTCACTGTTAGGTAAAATATTGAAAACATTTTCTAGTTTTCAGAGCTGGGACACTTCACCTTCAGTTCCTACTATTTTTAGATTAGGTCTTTTCATGGTATTTTGGATTTCTTGCATGTATTTGATAAGGAAATTTTTAGATTTACTATTTTCTTTACTTATACATCAAGTTTCCTGTATGTAGGGATTTTCCCCTAAATAATTAATACGATAATAAAGACGACAAGAAGCCAATTGCTGGGCAAAGAGGAGGAGGTGGAGCTTTTGCTTCTGAAGGCAAAAGAGGGGACATGGGAGGAAGAAACAGCCCTTTTATGGTTAGGCTGTGAGTGAGAGGAAGCAACATGTAGATGAGTAACTCTTAGACCTGGTGGTAGCTTGTATGTTGGAAGATTTCCATCATAAAATAGTTGATGAGTTTAGAATGATTGATTTTGTGCGCAGCACTTGTATTATTTGTTGATTTTAAGTTCAGATTTTGTGTTGTTTTTCATTCAAGATGACTTAGGTGGCCTGACTGAAAGAACAAAAGGTAGGAGGAATTTGGCCAGGCTTTGGAAAGGGAAGATTGAGCAATGACCAAGCTCCAGGGGGAGAAGTTAGTGCAGTAGTGTACAGGCTGGCAAGAGTGCACACTTATTGTTCCTTGGGGACCCAGAGATCCATGATCTTGGAATTCTGGAGAGGCAGAGCCAGCATTTGTGGGAGAGGTGTGGCCTAGGAGAAACATGCAGTCCTGGTCTCTAGCTATATACCAGGTTATGAACAGACATAAACCAATGATGTAGGCACTTACCCACTTTAGCATTGATTGGTTTGTTTTTTAAAACTACATGATATGCCTGAACATGTGGATCAGTATTTATGATGAATTTTGGAAGAGAACTGTCTTCAAATTGGAGGGGTATTTTTTTTCAGCAGGAAGTTCAGGGATTCTGAGCATGTCTTCAAAATGTCTCAGCAAGTAAGGGAAATGAGTGCAGGAAAGGAATCTAATCTATATGGTTCCAGATAGTAGATTGTTGAAGGGGATGGACTTTTGGCCATACAACTTGTCTATAGTATTTGTTCAATAATTTACATACAACACCAAGGACATAGAGATGGTCCTCTAGTACAGAGAGTTAGAACCTTGTCTATGTTTCTATTTTACTGTGTTGAAAAGACACCATATCCAAGTTCAGTCTTATTAAGAATACAGTTATTAGAGGCTGGCTTAAAGCTTCAGAGGTTCAGTCTATTTTTATGGTGGGACGCATGTCAGCATGCTCGCAGTCATAGTGTTAGGAGATTTGATATTCTACAACTTGGATTGAAGGCAGCCAGGAAGAGAAACTCTTTCCACTTGCAGGCAGAAGAGGGCTCTATTCTGCACTGGGTAGAGCTTGAAGATAGGAACACGGAGCCTACCCCTACAGTGATGTCCTTCCTACAACAAGCCTCAGTTACTCCTAAAATCCCCTAATATTTTCCCTATCCATGGACCTAACATACTCAAACCTCCATAAACCTCAGTAACATGGTTCATATATACTTGGTCAAAAGTGATATCTTCAAGGATTAGAATCTTTAAATATTGATTCTGAATATGTTACGTCCAACCCACTTCTTCAAGGTGTCTGCATAAGAGGGGCTACCACAACCATGAAAAATTATTCCCATCCCCCACTGCAGCCCCTTCTTTGGAGCCTGGCAAACCCAGGCAAACCAGTAGTCACTGACAGTGAATCCGAGGCTGCACAGTAGAGGATCATGGACCTTCTAGGCTGCACTATGCCTCCCCTTAGACTTCACCAGCTTCACCTCACACTGGGTACCTTCAAACAGAGAATCTTAAGTCAGAAACTGTCACTAACAAAACAAAACAAAATAGAGAAACAATACAATTTTTCTGTTTCTCATGTACACAAAACAGATAGAATCTTATCTCTATGAATTACCTTTTAAAATAAGGACAAGGAAAAACCAAGCTGAGCCCAAAGTCCATGGTGAGTGCTCTGTATTCAGTGCTGATTACTGGATGAGGGCCTGAGAATGAAGGTCTGGGCTCTTCTGAGAGCTGCAGAGTCAGGACAGAGGTGGTTTTCCTGGGTGCAGAGAAGTAATATCTGTAGGTCTTCCTGCTGTGGCATGCTCTGGAGTTGGACATGGGCAGAAGAAAGTCCTCATAGCAGATATGACACATGAAAGATACCGTTTTAAGATGGAGAGTTGGAAAAATATTTCATATTCACATTTTCTTTGGTTTTATCACACTCCATTTAGTTTTCCTTAGAGCATGTGCATACAACATGTTTGGTTTCCATATTGTCATATGTCCTGGTATAAATGTGTAATTAAATATCACCACACATAATTGTGTTTCTAGATATAAGTTTAGCAATTGCCACCGTCTGTGCTACTCTTTGCAAAATTTTAATGTGGATCGAGGAATGTATTCTTGAATGTTTAACATTTCAGTCTGCTACACATATGTACATGACAAAAGAACTCTCTTTTTGACTACTTCCTATCATTAGATTAGCCATTTTTCTAAAATCTTTACTTTTAATTATGTGTATATGTGTTTGTGGGAGTAGTGTGGTGCTCACGGAGGCCACATTTATACTGAGTTTTCTATATGTACATGTGGTTATGAGGTGCACATTGTGGTTATCAGGAATTTAATCTGAACCCCTCAAAGTTCAATATTCTCTCTTAACCACCTAGCTATTTCTGCAGCACCTGGCGTAAAAATGATGACATTCCATCTCATTTTTGCTGTGGCTCTGTTCTCAATGTACTGAAAATCACATTAATCACTGTGAAACTGGAGGACACATTTTCAGTGACAACCAGGCACCATCTTATCAAATGAAGCAGAAAGCAGTGCTCTGAGCAAAGGTAAAATTAGAGCAGGCTGATCGCAGCATAGGCAGTGTAGAGTGAGAAAACTATTCAGTTAGATGGGAAGAATTATTTCAGTAATAATAATGATATGTAACTTTGTTGGCTATAGCTAATAACAGAATATTGTGTGTTTCATATATGGAGAGAGATCTTATGAGTTATCATTCACAATGATAACTGTGTCATCATTAAATTGTGGACATGTGTTTGAAAACTTCATGTTAGGGAAGATGAATACAATTAACTTTAAACATGAATTAAATACAGTAAATGGCTGAAAGGTGACTAACACCACAGTCGGGAGAGAAATAATCTATTCCCAAATCCTTCTGGTTTTCCTCACCTACACAGTTGTCCACTTTGAGGGATTTTTTTTTTTTTTTGGGTAGATATGAACTCAATTATTTGTTTTTGTTTGACCCTATTAGACTATAGAATCATTTAACAAATCTTTCCATTGTGTGAACAAATTTAGTAGAATGACAATGAAAAGTGGGCTCTAAAATATCTCTGTTGCTGGAAGGAAAACTCAGAACTCTAACATTGAAACACATGCTGATAGACACAGGCCAGAGCTCCCTAGATTCCAGAAGAGATCCTGGGAAGTCCCTTTGGGTCATCAGCGCCCCCTGCTGGTTGTGATCATCCCTGCAGAGAAGTATTTGTGCAGGCTCACATTGGACTTCCCACACTGTGTGTCTGGCACAGTAGTACATGGCTGTGTCATCAGTTTGGAGACTGTTCATTTTTAAGAAAACTTGGCTCTTGGAGTTGTCCTTGCTGATGCTCAGTCTGGATTTGAGAGCTGAATTATAGGTTGTGCTTCCATCACTCCATATCACTACCAGCCACTCCAGACCCTTTCCTGGAGGCTGGCGAACCCAGTGTACACCATAGCTGGTTAATGAGAACCCTGAGACGGTGCATGTGATGGACAGGCTCTGTGAGGGCGCCACCAGGTCAGGTCCTGACTCCTTCAGCTGCACCTGGGACAGGACACCTGGGGACAAGCAACATCACCATTAATCACACATCTCCTAGCTGACATGTCTTAGTCCCTTTTCTGAAACCCTGACACACTTACAGCTTGGGAAAGTCACCAGGCAGAGAAGCAGCCCCAGGACAGCCATGCTCTGATGGAGGCTCTATGAGAAGAGGATGGGGCTTCTCATCTTCTCGTGAGCTTTTATCCTCTGCCAGAGGGCTGCTTTGCATTGGGGGAGGTTCCCGAGAGAATAAAAGGAAGCAGTGAGCAAGGTTTCCAGTTTTCCCTCCTGGTGACAGAAGGTTGCTCTGTGCTTGTTGGAGAACCTGGAGAGGAACATAATGAACTTTTTTCTGGTACTGTTTGGAGTTCACATTGTAGATAAACAGGAAGTTGTAGGATTTGCACTGTGCAGCGCTAGAAAGAAAAATGGGAACATTTAGTAAATGAGCCCCCATTCATGTAGCACAGGGAGATCAGTGCCCCATGCCCTATGTTCAATTTTTATTTATGTATAATCCAGAAGAGTATTTAGGATGGAATTGGGCTCGTAGTGATCAGAGATTCTACTTAAAGAACTATTTAAGACTATTCTTGTGGTGTCTGTGGAGCCAGATCCATTTTTGTTTGGGAATTGGATTGCAAGGAAGCCCAGCCAAAGCATTTAGTCTATTGATCTCACATGTTTATCTAAAAAGACCCAGGAGGTTTGATTTGGATCTCATCTCACTAGGCTCAGAAGATAGTCCTTGCCACTTAGGGACATGGAACTTGGGGACTAGCTTATGCAAGTCTTGATTTATGTCAGTCTATATTTATGTAGTTTGCTTTCTCTCTCTACCCTGAGATCATATCTCATAAAACCTCAAATTCCTAAATATGATTATTGCATTTGGGAAGGATGGGAGGTCACCTGTTCATAATAATTTAGAATAAACAGTGACAGGCTGCTAGACTTGAGTTTCATTAACTGGATTACAAAATAGGTTGAAGTAGTCTACAAGACAAGAAGTGTAGCAGAAGGCAGGCATGAATATGGGTAACCTGTGCTTGGAGGTGTTGAGCACTATGGAGAACAGATATTGTAGAGCTTTCCTCAGTCCCTCAGTAATATAAAATCCAGGGAAAAGAAGTAAAAGACTGGATCCAACCGTACAGTCAGTTTTCAGAGACTGTGGGTCTGGGTCTATTACTTGTAATTGGAGGCCTCTGCTTTTGGTTTTTTTGTTTTGTTGTGCATAAACTTTGTCTTCTGATTGACAGTGATGGTGACAGGTCTTAACACTGGGGAATATCCATCTCATGCAAGTTGTGATGGAATCATTTTAAGTCCACTTACTCAACCTTAGGAATATATGTATACATGGCTGTGTACTCAGACCTCAGACTGTTTATTTTCAGGTAAAGTGTGTTTTTGGCATCATCTCTAGAGATGGTGAATTGGCCCTTCATTGTGTCTGGATAGTAGGTCCTATCTCCACCATTAAAAATTATTGTTGGGAAAGGATGGACCATCTAGAGTTTGCCATACCTGGGGATCCATCCCATAATCAGACTCCAAACTCTGACACCATTGCATACACCAGCAAGATTTTGCTGAAAGGACCCTGATATAGCTGTCTCTTGTGAGGCTATGCCGGGGCCTAGCAACTACAGAAGTGGATGCTCACAGTCAGCTATTGGATGGAACACAGGGCCCCCAATGGAGGAGCTAGTGAAAGTACCCACGGAAATAAAAGGGTCTGCAACTGTTGTGGGGGAACAACAATATGAAGTAACCAGTATCCTGGGAGCTCGTGTCTCTAGCTGCATATGTATCAGAAGATGTCCTAGTCGGCCATCATTGAGAAGAGAGGCCCCTTGGTTTTGCAAACTTTATGTGCCTCATTACAGGGGAATGCCAGGGCCAGCAAGTGGGTGTGAGTGGGAAAAATTTTATTGTCACCCTCTCCATCCTTTTCTTTGAAGCCTGAAGGATCCAGGTCATTCAGTAGTCAGTGAGAATGAATCCAGAGGCTTCACAGGAGGGTTTCAATGACCCTACAGGCTGCACTAAGCCTCCCACAGACTCCACCATCTTCACCTCACACTGGACACCTCACAACAGAGAATGCTTATTTGTAAACTGTCACTAACAAAACAAAACACAATAGAGGAAAGAAAAATTTTTCTATTTCTCCTGTACACAAAACAGGCAGGATCTTATTTCTACAAATTACCTCTTAAAATGAGGACAAGGAAAACACAGCTGAGCCCAAAGTCCATGGTGAGTGGTTTGTATTCAGTGCTGATTTCGAATGTGAGGACCTGCACAGTCAGGTCTCAGGGACTGTGGGTCTATTACTTACAATTGGAGTCTTTACCTTTTGGGCTTATTGTTTTGTTTGTTTTGCACTGGATGGAGAGACCCCCATCCTGTGCAACTTTTGATGGTTTTAGTGCAAGTTCACTTGCTCCAATTTGGGTATTTATTTATTTATTTATTTATTTATTTATAATTTTTTGGAAGTTTTATTTTCAAGCCAGTGTTTCTCTGATAATCCTAGCTATTTTGGATCTCTACCAGTCCTGGAACTCTGTAGATTGTCAAGGTCTGTAGGGCAATGGGCTATGCACAGATAGGCTGGTCTCCAGTTGAGTTGAGGTCTGAACCCTGGTAAAACCCGGGGGTGGACGTTCCCACCCACGTGGGATGGAATGTGTTCACTCGTGACTTCTGGATGCCTGTCTCATGTTGAAGATACTGCTCCCACAGCCCCCACAGGAGAAGTTGTGGCTAGTAGTCACATACACAATGTTCCAAGCTTGTGACCTTTATGCTAAACTCCTTCACAGTTACCTAGCAACTGCAAGATAAGAAGCTCACTATAAAGGGGGCTACTTGTCCCCACTTTGCTCTCTTCTCTATCTTTCTCTCTCTCTCTCTTTCTCTCTCAGTCTCTCTTTGTCTCTCTCTCTCTCTGTCTCTCTCTGTCTGTCTCTCTCTTTTTATTCTCTAATATTTCCTGTTTCTCTCTTTCCCCCTTTCCTCTTCTTGGTCAGGGCCAATCTCTTTTTCTCTTTCCACATTCTCTCCTTTTTCCCTACCTTTCTACAATAAAGTTCTAAAACCATTGACTGTCTCTGTTCATCAACGCCCATTGTGCTTGGATGATGGAATAAGCTTACTCCTAACTGGCCTTGCTTTATCTCCCATCAGAAGGCCTTCCTGTGATCCAGTCACTGACCAGACTAAGGACTCTCACCTCTGTCGGAACCTCTTTCCCTCTGCTCTATTCTTGTATTTTTAGGGCCCATATTGTGTAGTCCTGGGGCGCCTGGTACCAGGGACTGCCCCTTGTCCACCCTCCACTGTATGGGGTGAGTGGCTTCACACAGCCAGGTGCCCACCCAGGGCCAAGTGGAAATTATCCTGCAGTCCTCCCGTGTCTGCCAGCCCAGAGCACATGAACTCTGGCCAGAGACAGGGTCTCTCCCTCCCTCTTCTTCCCCTACACCCACAGCCCTACAAAGGGCCATTCATGAGGAATAACACACTGCTTCAGAACGCATGGGAGGTGTCCCAGTAGTTAGCACAAACATTTATCTAAGGGATCAATTAGAAGTTTTGAAAAAAAAAAACCTTGTAATAGTTAAGCTAGGAATTTTTTTAAGGTCAAGGAACAAGAGCACTTGAAGCACTAGCTGATATGACTGTTTTTTTTTTTTTTTTTTGATGCTGAGCTGGTGAATAAGGAAATGGTTTTCTAATACCCATGTTAGCACTCAGCTTTCTAATATGACTTAATAAAATGATTGAGGAGTAGATGTGAGTTCTGTTTGCTAAAGTAGAAATGATTGATTGTTTTTATACAAACGTATAAATTTGTGATTCTATTAATATTTTTGTAAGATTTATTTTAAAATACACAATAAAACAATTAATCCTCTCATTGTAACTCTGAATTGCTGCCTGCTAGTAAAAACAAACAAACAAACAAACAAAACTGATTGAAAAAATTACCTTGTTTACCCACACTTTGTGAATTTAAAAAGTTGCTTAGTAATGAATATACACCAGTCTTGGCTCAATTTGTTTTCTTTACCTGAACTACATAATATTTATTCATGAAAATTTATGGAGAATGATGTAACTTTTTATAGTCATTCAGTAAAAGAAAAATATAACTCAATCACATTTTAATTTTGGAGAATTTTGCTAGTGTATATATAAGCCATGGGAGAATAATAATTTATTTAAAACTTAGCTCCATCTATCAAATCTGTATGAATGTGTTATGTGTGTAGGATTGTTGGAACCAATTCATTAGAATTTGCTGCAACCATAAAATCCATATATGTATCTATCTCTCTGTCTATCTATCTATCTATCTATCTATCTATCTATCTATCTATCTATCATCTATCTACACACACACACACACACACACACACACACACACATATATATATGTCTATTTCTAAATTTTTGGAGCCTGATTTTTGTTACAAACATGATAAAAGAATTCCAGGCTGCAGGAGACCCATTGGATCAATTATTCTAATAACTGATTTTTAAAATATATTTTATTAGGTATTTTCCTCATTTACATTTCCAATGCTATCCGAAAAGTTCCCCACACCATCCGGCCCACTCCCCTACCCATCCACTCCCACTTTTTGACCCTGGCTTTCCCGTGTACTGGGGCATATAAAGATTGTAAGTCCAATGGGCCTCTCTTTACAGTGATGGCTGACTAGGCCATCTTTTGATACATATGCAGCTAGAGTCAAGAGCTCCGGGGTACTGGTTAGTTCATAATGTTGTTCCACCTATAGGGTTGCAGATCCCTTTAGCTCTTTGGGTACTTTCTCTAGCCCCTTCATTGGGGGCCCTGTGATCCATGCAATAGCTGACTGTGAGCATCCACTTCTGTGTTTGCTAGGCCCCTGCATAGTCTCACACGAGACAGCTATATCTGGGTTCTTTCAGCAAAATCTTGCTAGTGCATGCAATGTTGCCAGCATTTGGAAGCTGATCATGGGATGGATCCCCGGATATGGCAGTCTCTAGATGGTCCATCCTTTCCTCACAGCTCCAAACTTTGTCTCTGTAACTCCTTTCATGGGTGTTTTGTTCCCAATTCTAAGAAGGGGCAAAGAGTCCACACTTTGGTCTTTGTTCTTCTTGAGTTCCATGTGTTTAGCAAATTGTATCTTATATCTTGGGTATCCTAAGTTTCTGGGCTAATATCTACTAATTAGTGAGTACATATTGTGTGAGTTCCTTTGTGATTGCGTTACCTCACTCAGGATGATGCCCTCCAGGTCCATCCATTTGGCTAGGAATTTCATAAATTCATTCTTTTTAATAGCTGAGTAGTACTTCATTGTGTAGATGTACCCCATTTTCTGTATCCATTCTTCTGTTGAGAGGTATCTGGGTTCTTTCCATCTTCTGGCTATTATAAATAAGGCTGCTATGAACATAGTGGAGCATGTGTCCTTCTTATCATTTGGGATATCTTCTGGATATATGCCCAGGAGAGGTATTGTGGGATCCTGTGGTATTACTATGTCCAATTTTCTGAGGAACCACCAGACTGATTTCCAGAGTGGTTGTACAAGCTTGCAATCCCACCAACAATGGAGGAGTGTTGCTCTTTCTCCACCTCCTGTCCAGCATCTGCTGTCACCTGAATTTTTGATCTTAGCCATTCTGACTGGTGTGAGGTGGAATCTCAAGGTTGTTTTGATGTGCATTTCCCTGATGATTAAGGATATTGAACATTTTTTTTCAGGTGCTTCTCTGCCATTTGGTATTCCTCGGATGAGAATTCTTTGTTCAGCTCTGAGCCCCATTTTTTAATGGGGTTATTTGATTTTCTGGAGTCCACCTTCCTGAGTCACCTTTTCCAAAGAAAATAATGCTTTGATGACTAAGTTTGGTTTATCCAATCCTAAAATGAGCATTAGCCCTCCAAGGTTTTTCATTGTCACCCAGCATTTGTGCCGACAGAAAACAGAAAGTGTAAAGTATCAGTGTTCTGAGTGTCAGTGTAAATATGGTAGAAGTAGGGAGGAAAATCACATGAGAACACACACACACACACACACACACACACACACACACACACACACACAGAGAGAGAGAGAGAGAGAGAGAGAGAGAGAGAGAGAGAGAGAGACATAGACAGAGAGAGAGAGGAATAAGGAAAGGAGTAAGCAATTTCATATCACTTGCTGACTCCTCTTCTGAGTCTGGTCTGCACTACATCATTAGGTGGGCTGTGAAAATGACCCACAGCATATGTAGGAATCTCACTATTTACTGATTAACACCATTGAATGAAAAAAAAATAAGAGTGGATGGTGCCTATGAGTAACACAGTCTTTGCCACACATTGAAATGAGGAAGGCAGGCGCTGAAGTGAGTTATCAGCCTCTGCTAAGGGTGTTCTGAATCTCACTGTGAATGTTAGGTAGGAAGGGGAGCTATACTGTCTGCAGAGGCTTCTTCAATGGAGCTGATGCCCAACCCTGAAGGCAGTGTCTTACTCCCAGCTTTCCTGGGCACTTGAACCCTGATCTGAGGTATGTGGTCATGGGATTCTGTGGTAAACTCTGCCATGTAAACCATTTACATATTATGAGAAAATATGCACCACCCAAACAAACATAAACACCCTGATGTAGACATACAGAAAGACATGCACAGAAGGCAAACTACACAAAGTCACCCATTCAAGGAAAGACACATACATGCATATTAATATCCTGTTTTATTTAGAACAGGTTTTCAGTCTATGTTACCTATGCTACTTAAAATGAAAAATGTCATGATTATGTATAATATACTGTGATTATATTGGTTTGTCCCCATTAACTTCCCTCTTCTTCCATTCAATCCTAATAATCCTCTGGCCTCTCCTTGTCTCATGTCTCTTTGTTCCTTCATTCCCTTTTTTCCTGATTTCTATCTTCCCTCTTTTTTTTTTTATCAAATTGGACTTATTATCCATTTTTTGGTGATTATGCAACCTACTCTGCCCACAAGCATTGACTAAGATGAAGAAGTCCAAGTAGAGGCCGGAGGGCTGGAATATGTCTGCTCATGAGGACACCACCTCTCAACTCCTTCATCTCTATGCTGTTTTAGCCTACTAATTCAAATCTCAGAAAAGTTTTAGAAATGAAAAGAATTATGAGACTTATCTCTTGTTTGAGACAAACATTGTGGTAACATTTGACAGGAAGAAGTGATGTTTCAAATACAAGCTCTAGAAATCAAGTGGAGGAATATATATTTGAAATATTTCTATTTGAATTAAGATCTTATATAATTCAAATTCCACAAGACTCAACCATTGGGATAACTAGTAGCATTGAGGGAGAAATTTTTAAAAACTTTGTTTTTAGTTATGTGTATATGATTATATTTGGATAGTGTAGTGCTCATGGAGTCATAGGGAGGGCACCAAGTCCACTGGACGCATACTTCATTTTGAGCTGACTTCTATTTAGGCTTTACAATCTCAAGGTTCCTTTGCTTTTTCCTTCTTCATGATCTGATGCTGCTAATGAAACAGAATCACTTGCTCTTTGTGATGGCCTGCATTTTAATAAGGTAAGAGCTCGCCTGAAACTGAAAAACATTGTGATGTATATTTAAAATATCACTGTGGTTCAAGTCCTTGCCACAGAAGAACTCTTTCATGGGACATAATCTCTGACATAGGTCTCCATAACTACAAAAAGAGCTGAGTGTGGCATGCAACCAGTATTTTCTCCATGGAGGTGTTCACTGGGAATATGATCACTGAGGCTCACTGGATAATTAGTCTAGCCAGTGGTGCGATACTCAACTAAAAATTGAACGTGTCTTAAAAAATATGCAGATTTTTAGAGAAAGTTATCAAATGTCAAGATGAACACAAGTACGCCTACATACAAGCACAAAGTGAAGGAGGGAGGAATGGGGACAAAGACAGAGGTAGTGAAGGGGTAGAAAGGGCAAAGCAGATTAAATAGATAATGCATCAGTAGGCCAGAGTATAATATGTTCATGAAAATATATATCACAATGCAAAGTTGATTTTTCAAATAAAAATTAGGATACTTCAAGGATAACTATACACTATACCTGTAGACAGAATCTTTAAGTGTGATATGGGTAGGCAGCAGAAACAGAGGGGTATGTCCCTGTATGCCTCTTTCAATAGGCTCTTTTGTGACTCAGAACTCTCTGAGGTCTCAACCCTCCGTTCTTGTCCTGATCAGTCTTCAGGGATGGTTGTGTCTGAGCTCACATCAACATCCATTCACTGTATATCCTACACAGTAATACATGGCTGTGTCCTCAGTCTGCAAATTTCCAAGTTACTGGGCTCTCTCAGCCCCCTGCTGGTCCTGGATGCTCTGCAGGAGGTTTTAGTTTGAGCTCACAGTAACATTCACTCACTGTGTATCTTGCACAGTAATACAAGGCCGTGTCCTCAGACCTCAGACTGCTCATTTGCAGGTACAGGTTGTTCTTGGCATTGTCTCTGGAGATGGTGAATCGACCCTTCACACTGTCTGGATAGTAGGTGTTACCACCACCACTACTAATGGTTGCGACCCACTCCAGCCTCTTCTCCGGAGTCTGGCGAACCCAAGACATGGTATAGCTACTGAAAGTGAATCCAGAGGCTGCACAGGAGAGTTTCAGGGACCCTCCAGGCTTCACTAAGCCTCCCCCAGACTCCACCAGCATCACTTCACACTGGACACCTGCAAACAGAGAATACTGGTTGGAAAACTGTCACTAACAAAAATGACAACAATTTTTCTCTGTCTCATGTGCATACAACAGATGTCATCTCTTCTCAATAAATTACCTTTTAAAATTAGGACAAGGAAAATCAAGCTCAGCCCAAAGTTCATGGTGAGGGTTCCGTGTTCAGTGCTGATCACTGAATGTGAGGAACTCAAATCTAGGACCTGCCTCCTCTGTCAGAGCTGCAGGGTCAGGGCCGAGGTGTTTTTCATGGGCAGAGAGAAGACTTATTTGCATGTCTTCCTGCTATACCATGCTCTGGAGTTGGACTAAATCTGAAGTCACTGATGATACCAGATATAAGGCATCAAAAAACCAGATTTCAGTTACAACATTTGAAACATATTGTAGTTTCACTTTTTTTTTAAAACTTTTGGTTAGGGATTCACCATACTTTGTTTAGATTCCCTCTGTGCATGTGTACAGAACAAGCTTTGTTCCCATACTGCCATGTTTCCTTAGTGTAAATGTGTAGTTAAATAGAACCACACATAACTGTATTTCAGGATATGAGCTCTGTCTTTCCAAAGTCTGGGCACAATATGGCTTTTCAATAATATGGCTTTTGTAGAGGGTCACACCTATGAGCTATTCATAGCAGATTCATCTCTGTGATGGGAGCACTCAGAATTTTCTGAATTTTACTTATTTGTGATAGAATGTCCTCAGGGTTTAGAGATTCTTTGTATCTGAAGAATTCCAGGTCCCCTTCTGTCTGAGACTCAGGGTTTGCAGTGGAAACGTATTTCTTTTGCAACAAACTTTCTTGTTTTGCATCCCAAGGTTCCCCTTTCTTCCTTTTTTAGTCCCCCTTCAACCATTTTTGTTTTTGCCATTTTATACCAGGTAACAATCAAATATACTTCCAAAGAGGTTGTAATAGTTTGCATCCCCACACGCCATGGGGAGACTTTTCCTTCTCTGAATCTTTGCCAGCACAAGCCATCACTTGAGGTTTTGATCTTAACCATTGTGACAGATATAAGATATAATCTCAGGGTGTTTTGATTTGCATTGTCCTAATTTCTGTGAGTATTGACAATTTTGAAGGTAAGTTGGGGGACTCCATCCAACCACTTAGCGCCCTCTGCATCTATTGGAAATGATCTCTTCAGGGTCTATCTACAACTGTTAGGCATGAAAGCTAAGATTATCATCTGGGAAGCCTCTCACATCCCAGGTCTCTTGGACTTTGCAGAGCTTCCCGCTGCCTCCCACCTCCATTCAGCTGAATATTCAATCCATTTACCAGGACCCCTGGGCTGCTTTCCAGTCTCTCCCACACCTGATCCTCTCTGCCTTTCTCCCTTCCTTTCCCATTTCCACCAAATGTCTCTCTCTCTCCCTCTGCCTCCCCTGATTATTTTGTCCCTCTTTATATATTGGATTGAAGAATCCATACTATGGCTTTCCATTTGATTAAACTCCTTATGTTTTATCATTAGTATTCTATACTTTTAGTCTAATATCCATTTACCAGTGAGTACATCCCATGCAGGTCATTTTGGGTGTGTCACCTCAGGATTATCCTTTTACATTTGATCAGTTTGCCTGAAAACTTTATGATGTTCTCATGTTTTAATTGCTGAGTAGAATACCATTGTGTAAAGTAACCCACATTTTCTATATACAATCTTTGTTTGAGGCACATCAGGGTTGTATCCATCTTTTGGCTATTAACAAATAAGGCTGCTAAGGACATACTGGCACATATCTCCTAGTGGTATGGTGGAGCATATTTTATGTATATGCACAGGAGTGGTATGGCTGGATCTTCAGGTAGAATTATTTACAATTTTCAGAGGAGCTGCCAGATTGTTTTGCAGAATGGCTGCACCTTTTTGTAACCTCACCAGCAATGCAAAAGTGTACACATCCTCACCAACATGAGCTGTCATTGGAATTTTTATCTTCACCATTCTGATTGGTATAAAGTAGAATCTCAGGGTAGTTTTGATTTGCAATTTCCTGGTGACTACAAATATTTAATATTTCTTTAAGTGATTCACAGTCATTGGTGATTCCTCTGTTGAGAATTCTCTGGTTAGCTCTGTAGTCCATTTTTAATTGAGTTATTTGGTTTTGTGGAGGATATCTTCTTGAGTTCTTTATATTCTTTGGATATTAGCCTTCAATGGGATTTAGGGATAGTTATGATGCCTTTTCCAATCTGTAGGCTGCCATTTTGTTTTATTGACTATGTCCTTTGCCTTACAGAAGTTTTTCAGTTTCATGAGATCCTGTCTACCAATTTATGATTCTAGAGCCTGAGCCATTACTGTTTTCTTCAGGGAATTGTCTCCTGTATCAATGAGTTAAAAACTATTCTCCACTTTTTGTTCAAATAGATTTAGTTAATGCAGTATTAGGTTGAAATCTACCATTCATTTTGATTTGAATTTGGTGCGGGATGATAGATAAGAATCTATTTGCATTTAGATCAGCAGCATTTGCTGGGGGATGCATTCTTTTTATTATGATTTTTATTATGATTATTGGAATCTTTGTCAAAAATCAAGTGTTCATAAATGTGTGGTATTATTTCCGAGTTTTCAATTCAATTCCATCGATCATGATATGTGTTAATATACAAATACCATGCAGTTTTAATAACTATTGCTCTACAGTACAGCTCATGGTCAGGAATGGTGATTTCTCCTAAAGTTTTTTCATTGTTCAGGATTGTTTTAGCTACCTCAGTTTTTTGTTTTTCAATATGAAGTTGAGATTTGCTTTTTCACAGCATGTAATAAATTGGACTGGAAATTTGATGGGAATTGCACTGAATCTGTAGATGGATTTGTTAAGAATGGCATTTTCTTTATGTTAATTCTGCCTATCCATGAACATTGGAGTTCTTGCCATCATCTGAGTTCTTTGATTTCTTTCTTTAGGGACTTGAAGTTCTTGTCACACACATCTTTCACTTCCTAAATTAGAGTAACACAAAGATAGTTTATATTATTTTTGTTTATTGCTAAGAATGTGATTTTCCTAATTTGTTTCTCAGCCACTTTATGTTTTCTATAACGAAGGGCTCCTGAATTCTATGAAGCAATTTTGTTTCTAGCCACTTTGCTGTAGGTACTTATCAGCTGTCAGAGTTCTCTGGAAGAATTCTGAGGTCACCCATGTATATTATCCTATCATCCACCAATTAAAATACTTTGAATTTTTCTTTCTAATCCATATCCTCCTGATCTCCTACAGTTGTCTTACCGTCCTAGCTAGAACTTTAAGTACATTATTGAATAAATAGGTCAAAATTAGGCATATTTGTCTCTGACTTTAGTGGAATTGCTTTAAGTTTCTTTCAGTGTTAGCTATTGCCTTTCTTCCATTATGTGCATTGTTTTACTATGCTTAGGCATGTCCCATGAATCCCTGAACACTCCAAGGCTACTTTTTACCCTTTTCTCTCTCTTCCTCCTTGTTTGCTTGTTTCCTTCCTTCATCTCTCTCTTTATCCTTCTCTCACTTCCTTCCTTTTGTTCCAAATATTGCCTCTTTCCAGTTTTCCCGTATCAGGGTCCCTCTGCCCATCTCCATCACTTCACTTCTGAGATAGTGGGAAGCAATTGGGTGTTGTTGCATGCTGATATATCAAGTCTCTGAAGCCTTACACCCATATTCACCTCCTCAAGGACAAGGTAGACCTCTGCTACATGTGTGCCAAGGGACTCATTCCAAGCCCTTTGCGATTTTTGGTTGGTGATCAGTATCTTAGATCTCCCAAGGGTCCAGGTTTACTGACCCTGTTGGTCTTTCTATGGGTTTGATATCCCTTTCATGTCTCTCAATTATCCTCTGAACTCTTCCTTAAGGATCCCAATCTCCATCCAATGTTTGGTTCTGGGTATCTGCATCTGTCTTAGTCAGGGTTTCTATTCCTGCACAAACATCATGACCAAGAAGCAAGTTGGGGAGGAAAGGGTTTATTCGGCTTACACTTCCATGCTGCTGTTCATCACCAAAGGAAGTCAGGACTGGAACTCAAGCAGGTCAGGGAGCAGGAGCTGATGCAGAGGCCATGGAGGGATGTTCTTTACTGGCTTGCTTCACCTGGCTTGCTCAGCCTGCTTTCTTATAGAACCAAGACTACCAGCCCTGAGATGGTCCCACCCACAAGGGGCCTTTCCCCCTTGATCACTAATTGAGAAAATGCCTTACAGTTGGATCTCATGGAGGCATTTCCTCAACTGAAGCTCCTTTCTCTGTGATAACTCCAGCTGTGTCATGTTGACACAAAACTAGCCAGTACAATTGACCCCTTGTCAACTTGACACACAAAAACATCACTAGTAAGCCTCAACCCTTACAATCTTATTCATCCCCAAGGTCTAAATAACTTTAAAAGTCCCACAGTCTTTACATATTCTTAAAATTTCAATCTCTTTAAAATATCCATCTCTTTTAAAATTCAAAGTCTTTTTACAATTAAAAGTCTCTTAACTGTGGGCTCCACTAAAACAGTTTCTTCCTTCAAGAGGGAAAATATCAGGGCAAAGTCACAATCAAAAGCAAAAGTCAATCTCCAACCGTCCAATGTCTGGGATCCAACTCACGATCTTCTGGGCTCCTCCAAGGGCTTGGGTCACTTCTCCAGCCAGGCCCTTTGTAGCACACACGTCATCCTCTAGGCTCCAGATGCCAGTACTCCACTGCTGCTGCTGCTCTTGGTGGTCATCTCATGATACTGGCATCTCCAAAAAACTGCATGACCCCTTCAGTCCTGGGCCTTCAATTGCAACTGAGGCTGCACCTTCACCAATGGCCTTCCATGGCCTCTCACAGTGCCGAGCCTCAGCTGCTTTGCGTGACCCCTTCATGCCTTCAAAACCAGTACCACCTGGGTGACCCTTACATATTACCAAGTTCTGCTGCAGCAGGAGTACAACCTTGGCCATCTCTGGAACACAGCCTCTTTGTGCTTTCAGAAAACACTTCCCAGAAGATGTCACCTCAATGATGCTGGTCTCTTCTTAATCACCGCTAATTTCTTAGCTCCAGCTAACCAGCATCAATAGTCCCAGTAATGCAAAGTTTTTTCTTTGGTAGTTCTGGTATCTTGTTAATCACAGCTGATTCTTCAGCCCCAGCTAACCAGAACTACAGAATCTTCACATTCAAAACAGCAATGGCCCTGAAAAGAGTCTTTAATTTTCCCTTTGAAATTTCACAAGCCAAACCTCCATCTTCTGCAGTGTTCTCAACATTATCTTCCAAGCTCCTACACAACATCTGACAGAGCTCTTAACAACAAATGGATCTTCAAGCCCAAAGTTCCAAAGTCCTTCCACAGTCCTCCCCAAAACATGGTCAGGTTGCCACAGGAATACCCCACTATGCTGGTACCAATTTGTCTTAGTCAGGGTTTCTATTCCTGCACAAACATCATGACCAAGAAGCAAGTTGGGGAGGAAAGGGTTTATTCCGCTTACACTTCCATGCTGCTGTTCATTGCCAAAGGAAGTCAGGACTGGAACTCAAGCAGGTCAGGGAGCAGGAGCTGATGCAGAGGCCATGGAGGGATGTTCTTTACTGGCTTGCTCAGCCTGCTTTCTTATAGAACCAAGACTACCAGCCCTGAGATGGTCCCACCCACAAGGGGCCTTTCCCCCTTGATCACTAATTGAGAAAATGCCTTACAGTTGGATCTCATGGAGGCATTTCCTCAACTGAAGGTCCTTTCTCTGTGATAACTCCACCTGTGTCATGTTGACACAAAACTAGCCAGTAAAGCATCTGTTTCAAAAAATTGCTGTGCAAAATCTCTCCAAGAATAGTAATGCTAGAGAAATGCCTGTAAGCATAATGGAACATCATTAATAATGTCAATGACTGGTGCATGCCAGTTGTGTGCATCTCAAGTATGACAGGCTATTGTTGGACCATTCCCTCAGGCTCTCCTCCATTGCTGTCCCTGCATTACTTTTAGACAGAACTGATTTAGGGTGAAAAGTTTTGTGGGTGGATTGGTGCCCTTATCCCTCCACTCTCAGTCTTGCTTGGCTATAGGATGTAGCCTCATCAGATCCATATCTTCACAGTTAGCTAAAATATTTGAAAACATTTACTAGTTTCAGAGCTGAGACAATTCACATTCTATTACTACTATTCTTAGATTAGGTCTTCTCATGGATTTCTTGCATGTATTTTGTAAGGAATATTTTAGATTTACTATTTTCTTTGACTGATACATCAAGTTTCCTGTAAATAGGGGAAATTTCCCCTAATTGATTAGATAATAAAGAGGACAAGAAGCCAATTGCTGGGCAAAGAGCAGTAGGTGGAGCTTCTGGGTCTGAGAGAGAAAGAGGGGAGTGACATGGGAGGAAGAACAGGCCCTTTTATCGTCACGCTGGGAGTGAGAGGAAGCAACATGTAGATGAGGAACTCTTAGACCTGGTGGTAGCTTCTAGGTTGGAAGATTCCCATCATAAAATAGTTGATGAGTTTAGAGTGATTGATTTTGTGTGCAGCACTTGTATCATCTGTATATTTTAAATTCAGATTTTGTTTTTTGTTTTTTTTTTTCATTCAAGATGACTTAGGTGGCCTTACTGAAAGAAGAAAGGGTTGGAGGAATTTGGCCAGGCATTGGAAAGGGAAGATTGAGCAAGGACCAAGCTCCAGGGGGAGAAGTTAGCACAGTAGTGTACAGGCTGGCAAGAGTGCACCCTTAGGGTTCCTGGGGGACCCAGAGATCCATGATCTTGGAACTGTGGAGTGGCAGAGCCAGTATTTGTGGGAGAGGTGTGGCCTAGGAGAAACATGCAGTCCTGGTCTCTAGCTATGTACCAGGTTATGAACAGACATAAACCAATGATGTAGGCACTTACCCAGTTTAGCATTGACTCGTTTGTTTTTTTAAAACTACATGATAAGCCTGGATATTGGATCAGTGTTTATAATGAATTTTGGAAGAGAACTGTCTTCAAATTGGAGTTTTTTTTTTTTTTTTCAGCTGAAAGTTCGGGGATTCTGAGCATGTCCCCAAAATGTCTTAACAAGTAAGGGAAATGAATGCAGAAAAGGAGTCTAATCTATATGGCTCCAGATAGTAGATTTTGAAGGGGGTGGATTTTTGGCCATACAACTTGTCTATAGAATTTGTTCAATAATTTACATACAACACCAAGGACATAGGGATGGTCCTCTAGTACAGAGAGTTAGAACCTTGTCTATGTTTCTATTTTACTGTTGTGAAAGGACACCATAACTAAGTTCAGTCTTATTAAAGAATACATTTATTTGAGGATGGCTTAAAGTTTCAGAGGTTCAGCCTATTATTATATAAGGAGCATGGCAGCACACTTGCAGTCATAGTGTTAGAAGAGTCGATATTCTACAACTTGAATTAAAGGCAGCCAGGAAGAGAAACTCTTTCCACTTGCAGGCAGGAGAGGGCTCTATTCTGCACTGGGTAGAGCTTGAACACAGGACCACAGAGCCTACACCTACAGTGATGTTTTCCCTATAACAAGCAACAGTTCCTCCTAAAATCCCCTAACAGTTTCCATTTCCATGGACCAAGCATACTCAAACTACCACAAACCTAAGTAACATGTTGCATATATACTTGGTCAAAAGTGATGTCTTCAAGGATTAGAATCTCTAAATATTGATTCTGAATATGTTATGTCCAACCCACTTCTTCAAGGTGTCTGCATAGGAGGTGCTACCACCACCATGAAAAATTAATGCCCCCCATTCCAGCTCCTTCTTTGGAACTTGGCAAACCTAGGCCAACTATTAGTCACTGTCAGTGAATCCAGAGGCTGCACATGAGCGTATCACGGACCTTCCAGGCTACACTAAGCCTCCCCTAGACTCCACCAGCTTTACCTCCCACTGGGCACGTTCATACAGAGAATTCTGAGTCAGAAACTGTCACTAACAAAACAAATCAAAATAGAGAAACAAAATTTTTTTCTGTTTCTCATGTGCACACAACAGACAGAATCTTATCTCTATGAACTACCTTTTAAAATAAGGACAAGGAAAGCCAAGCTGAGCCCAAAGTCCATGGTGAGTGCTCTGTATTCAGTGCTGATTACTGGATGAGGACCTGGGAATTCAGGTCTCTGCTCCTCTGAGAGCTTCAGGGTCAGGACAGAGCTGGTTTTCATTGGTGCAGAGAAGTAATTTTTGTATGTCTTCCTGATGTAGCATACTCTGGAGTTGGACATGGGCAGAAGAAAGTCATCATAGCAGATATAAGACAAGAAAGACACCGTTTTAAGTTACAGAGTTTGACAAAATATGGAGGTTTCATTTTCATATTTTCTTTGGTTAAGTTTTCACCACATTCCATTTAGTTTTCCTTAGAGCATGTGTATAGAACATGTTTGGTTTCCATATTGTCGTGTGTCCTGTTATAAATGTGTAATTAATATCACCGCACATAATTGTGTTTCTCGATATTAGCTTAGCATTTGCCACTATCTGGGCTACCCATGGCAAATTTTTAATGTGGATAAAGGAATATATTCTTGAATTTTTAATATTTAAATCTGCTACACATATGTACGTGACACAAGAACTCTCTTTTTGACTACTTCCTATCATTAGATTAGCAATTTTTCTAAAATATTTATCTTTAATTATGTGTATATGTGTTTGTGGGAGCAGTGTAGTGCTCACGGAAGCCACATTTATACTGAGTATTCTGTACGTTCATGTGGTTATGAGGTGCACACTTTGGGTTATCAGGAATTTAACCTGGACCCCTCAAAGTTCAATATTCTCTATTAACCACTGAGCTATTTCTGCTATCCTTTTCTATCCCAAAAGTCCCCCATACCTGCCCCCTCACTTCCCTACCCATTCACTTCCACTTCTTGGCGCTGGCATTCCCCTGTACTGAGGCATATAGATTTTGCATGACCAATGGGCATCTCTTTTTACTGATGGCTGACTAGGCCATCTTCAGATACATATGCAGCTAGAGACATGAGCTCTAGGTGGTACTGGTTAGTTCATATTGTTGTTCCAGCTATAGGGTTGCAGATCCCTTTAGCTCCTTCAGTACTTTCTCTAGCTCCTCCATGGGGGCCATGTGATCCATCCAATAGCTGACTGTGAGCATCCACTTCTGTGTTTGCAAGGCCCTGGCATAGTCTCACAAGAGACAGCTATATCAGGGTCCTTTCAGCAAAATCTTACTAGTGTATGCAATGGTGTCAGCATTTGGAGGCTGATTATGGGATGGATCCCTGGATATGGTGGTCTCTAGATGGTCCATCCTTTCATCTCAGCTCCAAACTTTGTCTCTGTAACTCCTTCCATGGGTGTTTTGTTCTCAATTCTAAGAAGGGGCAAAGTGTCCACACCTTAGTCTTTGTTCTTGAGTTTCATGTGTTTCACAAATTGTATCTTATATCTTGGGTCTTCTAAGTTTCTGGGCTAATATCCACTTATCAGAGAATACATATCATGTGAGTTCTTTTGTGATTGGGTTACCTTACTCATTATGATGCCCTCCAGGTCCATCCATTTGCCTAGGAATTTCATAAATTCATTCTTTTTAATAGTGAGTAGCACTCCATTGTGTAAATGTACCACATTTTCTGAATCCATTCCTTTGTTGAGGGGCATCTGGGTTCTTTCCAGCTTCTGGCTATTATAAATAAGGCTGCTATGAACATCTAATGTGGCCCTTGAACAGGATTATACCTGCAAAGTCATGGCAGCAGAACTCATTCTCTTATGGAAATCTTTAGAAGTTGACTTATTCATGATGTCATGCTGTCTTCAGGTCTTATGGAGGCTTGCACCTGAGATATTCTTGATCCCTGTCTGTCTTCCACTCAGAGTTTGCTATAGAGACATATCTCTCTGTGTTAGCATATTGGATTCATGGGTGTTTGCCCACATGGAAACTACATAGAATAAGTGTTATTAAAGCCCTCTGTTCCTCAATACATTATTTATTCCAATCTGACTGAGATAACTTCTGTCCCTACTTTACTCAAGGAAAAGTTCCATGTTGATAACACATAGAAGGAAGACCATATGTTTGTGCTACCTACAGGCACAATTCAGTGAAGTTGTCTTCATATGACCTCAAACCTCAGGCATCAGTACAGAGAATCCAGCAATGAGAAAGAGTGCAACTGTGAAATCAGGAACCGAACACAGAAATACAATAGTCTATTTGAAATGAAAATGTTACTCCTTCTCATCCATACATGCAGTCTTGAGATTGCCCAGTCTTGTGGTCTTCATTTATATTTCCCTGGGGTCTTGTATATTACTTGACAGTGTCATACAAGATCATGCTCATGTTGATTTGGAAAAGGTACCTTTTTCTATCCAATCATGGAATACTGCCTTTTGTTCTTTTTCATTTTCTTTAAATGCTCTCATTCAATTGGTTATGGTGCAATCATCCTTTATTATCATTTATCATTAATTTCCATTTCCCAGATGATGGGAGATGTTGACTTTATGCAGTCATTTTTTGTCCATATGCGCTGATACTAAGGAATAATGCTAATCATAGAATGAAGGACAGAATGATGTTTGCCCAAGAGATTGTTACCTCTCTCTTTTCTTTTTCCTTATCTAGTCTTTCTCCTAGAGACTCATATCTCAAACAAGTGATAAAATGTGTTGATATTGAGAAGAGACTACTGTCTTGGGATACTTCAATTAGTCGTAAAAATGTAACCACAGAGCATATTTAGAAGGAGAGAGTTTCAAGGGCACCTCCTCAATATTGGTAATTCAGTTTTACTTCTGAGGAGCATTCTTGTGTGTGCTATATGTTCAATATTTTACTTACATCAGTGTGGATGTATGCATGATTCCATCTACAGTGTCTTCGAAGCTCAATAGCCTATGGTGTCTGTTGTTGCTCAAATGTGTTGTCCTCTGATAGGATTGTTGGGCTCACTTCTGTGTGCTCGCATATCATCTGTAAATAGGTATACTTTACTTTTTTCCTTTCTGGTTTATATCCACCCGATCTACTTTAGTTGATCTTATTACTGTTGCTAGAACTTCAAGTACTAGTGAATAGACAGTGAGAGGTGGGCAGCCTTGCCTTGTCCTCGAATTTAGTGCAATTGCTTTAAGTTTCTCTCCATTTAATTTGATGTTGGTTATTGTCTCGCTCTATACTGCTTTTATTATTTTTAGGTATGTACCTCATTGAAGTCTCTCACTACAAATGTGTGGCATTTGATGTGTGATTTTAATAATGTTTCATTTACAAATATTATTGCTCTTGCATTTGAGACATAGATGTTCAGAATGATGTCCTCTTGGTGGATTTTTTTTCTTTGATACATATGAAGTGTCTTTCCCCATCTCCTTTAATTCATTTTTGTACAATGTATCTTTAAGAGGGTGTTTGAGTGATTATTCCAGCTTGTTCTTTTGGGGGGTTCTGCTTGCTTTTTCTACCTTTTCTACCTTTTCTAGCTCTTTTCTCTTACATAATATCTATTTTGTTGCTGTGATATATTTGAACAATAATGCACAATAATGGCTTCTGTTTACACATCTGTTCTGTTAGCCCATGTTTTTTTAATTAGATATTTATTTAATTTACATTTCCAATGTTATTCCAAAAGTCCCCCATATGCTCCCCCACCCTCTCCCCCACCCACCCACTCCCACTTCTTGGCCCTGGCGTTCCCCTGTACTGAGGTATATAAAGTTTGCATTATCAATGGACCTCTCTTTCCACTGATAGCCAACTAGGCCATCTTCTGATATATATGCAGCTAGAGACACGAGCTCTGGGGGTACTGGTTAGTTCATATTGTTGTTCCACCTATAGGGTTGCAGACCCCTTTAGCTCCTTGGTTACTTTCTCTAGCTCCTCCATTGGGGGCCCTGTGATCCATTCGATAGCTGACTGTGAGCATCCACTTCTATGTTTGCTAGGCCCCAGCATAGCCTCACAAGAGACAGCTCTATCTGGGTTCTTTCAGCAAAATCTTGCTAGTGTATGCAATGGTGTCAGTGTTTGGAAGCTGAATATGGGATGGATTCCCGGATTATTAGCCCATGTTTTTGAGTGTGGGAATTGAGACCGTTGATATTGAAAGATATTAATGAGCAATGATTGTTCATTTTTGTGTTGTTGTTTGTAAAGCGTCTTTGTGTTTTTTTCTTTTATTGGTTTAAATTATGTGCAATTATTTATTTTTTTGTGTTGTCTTGTGTGTAGTTAGCCTTATTTGGTTGGAGTTTTCCTTCTAGTATCCACTATAGGTCTAAGTCATTAGAAAGATATTGTTTAAATTTGGTTTTGACACGGATGTTTTTGTTTTTATATCTATGGTTGAAAGTTTTCCTGAATATAGTGGTCTGGTCTGACATCTGTGGTCTCATAGTGTCTGCAAGACATCTCCAACTCTTCTAGCTTTTAGTGTCTCTGTTGAGAAATCAGATGTACTTTTGTTAGGTCTACTTTTTAAAATTTTTTATTACATATTTTCCTCAATTACATTTCCAATGCTATCCCAAAAGTCCCCCATACCTCCCCCACACCACTTCCCTACCCACGCATTCCCATTTTTTTGGCCCTGGCTTTCCCCTGTACTGGGGCATATAAAGTTTGCATGTCCAATGGTCCTCTCTTTACAGTGATGGCCGACTAGGCCATCTTTTGATACATATGCAGCTAGAGTCAAGAGCTCCAGGGTACTGGTTAGTTCATAGTGTTGCTCCACCTATAGGGTTGCAGATCCCTTTAGTTCCTTGAGTACTTTCTCTAGCTCCTACCTTAGGAGCCCTATGATCAATCCACTCTTTCTCCACATCCTGGCCAGCATCTGCTGTCACCTGAATTTTTGATCTTAGCCATTCTGACTGGTGTGAGGTGGAATCTCAGGGTTGTTTTGATTTGCATTTCCCTGATGAGTAAGGATGTTGAACATTTTTTCAGGTGCTTCTCTGCCATTCGGTATTCCTCAGGTGAGAATTCTTTGTTCAGGTCTGAGCCCCATTTTTTAATGGGGTTATTTGATTTTCTGGAGTCCACTTTCTTGAGATCTTTATATATATTGGATATTAGTCCCCTATCTGATTTAGGATAGGTAAAGATCCTTTCCCAATCTGTTGGTGGTCTTTTTATCTTATTGATGGTGTCTTTTGCCTTGCAGAAGATTTGCAGTTTCATGAGGTCCCATTTGTCAATTCTCAACCTTACAGCACAAGCCATTGCTGTTCTGTTCAGGAATTTTTCCCCTGTGCCCATATCTTCAAGGCTTTTCCCCACTTTCTCCTCTATAAGTTTAAATCTCTCTGGTTTTATGTGAAGTTCCTTGATCCACTTAGATTTGACCTTAGTACAAGGAGGTAGGAATGGATCAATTCACATTCTTCTCCATGATGACAACCAGTTGTACCAGCACCATTTGTTGAACATGCTGTCTTTCTTCCACTGCATGGTTTTAGCTCCCTTTTCAAAGATCAAGTGACCATAGGTGTGTGGGTTCATTTCTGGGTCTTCAATTCTATTCCATTGGTCTACTTGTCTGTCACTATACCAGTACCATGCAGTTTTTTATCACAATTGCTCTGTAGGAAAGCTTTAGGTCAGGCATGGTGATTCCACCAGAGGTTCTTTTATCCTTGAGAAGAGTTTTTGCTATCCTAGGTTTTTTGTTATTCAAGATGAATTTGCAGATTGCTCTTTCTAATTCTTTGAAGAATTGAGTTGGAATTTGATGGGGGATTGCATTGAATCTGTAGATTGCTTTTGGCAAGATAGCCATTTTTACAGTGTTGATCCTGCCAATCCATGAGCATGGGAGATCTTTCCATCTTCTGAGATCTTCTTTAATTTCTTTCTGCAGAGATTTGAAGTTTTTATTATACAGATCTTTCACTTCCTTAGTTAGAGTCACGCCAAGATATTTTATATTATTTGTGACTATTGAGAAGGGTGTTGTTTCCCTAATTTTTTTCTCAGCCTGTTTATTCTTTGTGTAGAGAATGGCCATTGACTTGTTTGTGTTAATTTTATATCCAGCTACTTCACCAAAGCTGTTTATCAGGTTTAGATAAACCTGGTGGAATTTTTAGAATCACTTATATATACTATCATATCATATGCAAAAAGTGATATTTTGACTTCATCTTTTCCAATTTGTTTCCCCTTGATGTCCTTTTGTTGTCTAATTGCTCTGGCTAGGACTTCAAGTACAATGTTGAATAGGTATGGGAACAGTGGGCAGCCTTGTCTAGTCCCTGATTTTAGTGGGATTGCTTCAAGCTTCTCAACATTTACTTTGATGTTGGCTACTGGTTTGCTGTAGATTGCTTTTATCATGGTTAGGTATGGGCTTTGAATTCCTGATCTTTCCAAGACTTTTATCACAATGGGTGTTGGATCTTGTCGAATGCTTTTTCTGCATCTAACGAGATGATCATGTGGTTTTTGTCTTTGAGTTTGTTTATATAATGGATTGTGTTGATTGATTTCTGTATATTAAACTATCCCTGCATCCCTGGAATAAAACCTACTTGGTCAGGATGGATGATTGCTTAAATGTGTTCTTGGAGTCCATTAGTGAGAATTTTATTGAGTATTTTTGCATCAATATTCATAAGGGAAATTGGTCTGATGTTCTCTATCTTTGTTGGATCTTTCTGTGGTTTAGGTATCAGAGTAATTGTGGCTGCATAGAATGAGTTGGGTAGAGTACCTTCTGTTTCTATTTTGTGGAATAGTTTGTGCAGACCTGAAATTAGATCTTCTTTGAAGGTCTGGTAGAACTCTGCACTAAACCCATCTGGTCCTGGGCTTTTTTTGGCTGGGAGACTATTAATGAATGCTTCTTTTTCTTTAGGGGATATGGGACTGTTTAGATCGTTAACTTGATCCTGATTTAACTTTGGTACCTGGTATCTGTCTAGAAATTTGTCCATTTCGTCCAGGTTTTCCAGTTTTGTTGAGTATAGCCTTTTGTAGAAGAATCTGATGGTGTTTTGGATTTCTTCAGGATCTGTTGTTATGTCTCCCTTTTCAATTCTGATTTTGTTAATTAGGATGTTGTCCCAGTGCCCTCTAGTGAGTCTAGCTAAGGGTTTATCTATTTTGTTGATTTTCTCAAAGAACCAACTCCTCGTTTGGTTAATTCTTTGAATAGTTCTTGTTTCCACTTGGTTGATTTCACCCCTGAGTTTGATTATTTCCTGCTGTCTACTCCTCTTGGGTGAATTTTCTTCCTTTTTTTCTAGAGCTTTTAGATGTGTTGTCAAGCTGCTAGTGTGTGCTCTCTCCAGTTTCTTCTTGGAGGCCCTCAGAGCTATGAGTTTCCCTCTTAGAAATGCTTTCATTGTGTCCCATAGGTTTGGGTATGTTGTGGCTTCATTTTCATTAAACTCTAAAAAGTCTTTAATTTCTTTCTTTATTCCTTCCTTGACCAAGGTATCATTGAGAAGAGTGTTGTTCAGTTTCCACGTGAATGTTGGCTTTCCATTATTATTATTTATGTTGTTATTGAAGGTCAGCCTTAGGCCATGGTGGTCTGATAGGATACATGGGACAATTTCAATATTTTTGTATCTGTTGAGGCCTGTTTTGTGATCAATTATATGGTCAATTTTGGAGAAGGTCCCGTGAGGTGCTAAGAAGAAGGTATATCCTTTTGTTTTAGGATAAAATGTTCTGTAGATATCTGTCAGGTACATTTATTAGTTTGAATATTATGTGGTTGGAAGATTTTCTTTTGTGGTCCAATATTGGTGTTCAGGGTAAATATACATTAAATTGTACATTTATTGGCACTTCTTTCTTTAGGTTCAGACATTTTTCTTCTTTGATATGATGTTTTGGTGGCCTTTGAAGCATGTTCTTCCTCTATTCTTTTTTTTTTTTGAGTGAAATTCTTTTTTTAAAAAAATTTTATTGGGTATTTTCCTCATTTACATTTCCAATGCTATCCCAAAAGTCCCCCATACTCTCCCCCCCACTCCCCTACCCACCCACTCCCACTTCTTGGCCCTGGAGTTCTCCTGTACTGAGGCATATAAAGTTTGCATGACAAGGGAGCTAAAACCATGCAGTGGAAAAAAGACAGCATTTTCAACAAATGGTGCTGGCACAACTGTTGGTTAACATGTAGAAGAATGCGAATTGATCCATTGCTATCTCCTTGTACTAAGGTCAAATCTAAGTGGATCAAGGAACTGTATATAAAATCAGAGACAGTGAAACTTATAGAGGAGAAAGTGGGGAAAAGCCTTGAAGATATGGGCACAGGGGAAAAATTCCTGAATAGAACAGCAATGGCTTGTGCTGTAAGGTTGAGAATTGACAAATGGGACCTCATAAAATTGCAAAGCTTCTGTAAGGCAAAGGACACCATCAATAAGACAAAAAGGCCACCAACAGACTGGGAAAATATCTTTACCTATCCTAATTCAGATAGGGGACTAATATCTATATATATATAAAGAACTGAAGAAGGTGGACTCCAGAAAATCAGATAACCCCAGTAAAAATGCGGTTCAGAGCTAAACAAAGAATTCTCACCTGAGGAACAGCAAATGGCTGAGAAGCACCTGAAAAAATGTTTAGCATCCTTAATCATCAGGGAAATGCAAATCAAAACAACCCTGAGATTCCAGTCATAATGGCTAAGATCTAAAATTCAGGTGACAGTACATGCTGGCAAGGATGTGGAGAAAGAGGAACACTTCTCCATTGTTGGTGGGATTGCAAACTTGTACAACCACTCTGGAAATCAGTCTGGCGGTTCCTCAGAAAATTGAACATAGTACTACCGGAGGATCCTGCAATACCTCTCCTGGGAATATATCCAGAAGATGTTCCAACTGGTAAGAAAGACACATGCTCTACTATATTCATAGCAGGCTTATTTATAATAGCCAGAACCTGGAAAGAACCCAGATGCCCCTCAACTGATGAAAGGATACAGAAAATGTGGTACATTTACACAATGGATTACTACTCAGCTATTAAAAACAATGAACTTATGAAATTCCTAGGCAAATGGAAGTACCTGGAGGGCATCATCCTGAGTGAGGTAACCCAATCACAAAAGAACTCACATGATATGTACTCACTGATAAGTGGATATTAGCCCAGAAACTTAGAATACCCAAGATACAAGATGCAAAGCACATGAAACTGAAGAAGAACGAAGACCAAAGTGTGGACACTTTGACCCTTCTTTGAATTGGGAACAAAACACCCATGGAAGGAGTTACAGGGACAAAGTTTGGAGCTGAGACAAAAGGATGGACCATCTAGAGACTACCATATCCGGGCATCCATCCCATAATCAGCTGCCAATCACAGACACCATTGCATACACTAGCAAGATTTTCCTCTATTCTTATTATTCTTAGTTTTGTTCTTTTATTGTGTCCAAATTTTCTGGATGTTTTGTGTTATGAACATTTTAGAGTTTTACTTATTTTTTTTTTTACTGATGTATTAATTTGTTCTAGAGTGTCTTTTATAGCTGAGATTCTCTCTTCTTACACTTTTATTCTGTTGGTGATGTTTGTGTCTGTAGTCCCTGTTGTTTTTCGCAAGTTTTCTTTCCAGGATTGACTCAGTTTGTGTTTTCTTCATTTCTTCTATTTCTACTTTGCAGGTCTTGAACTGTTTTACTCAGAGTCTTAACCAATATGATTTCATTTTCCTGAATTTATTTCTATTTATTTGGTTCTTCTTTGAAAGCTGCTTGATTGTGTTTTCCTGTACTTCTTTAAGGGATTTATTCAGGTCCTCTTTAATTGCCACTATCTGCTTTATAAGATTGGATTGAAGATCATCTTCATTTGCTTTGGTATCCTTAGGATACCCATGACTTTACAGTAGGAGCATATCTGTGCTCTAGTGGTGCTATGGTATCCTGGCTTTTGTTGACCATGTTCTCTTTTGCATATAAATTTTCTTCATGTGAGATTTCATTAAGAACACACAGAAATGCCATTACTGACTGTTTTTGCAGTTAATATTTTAAATTTACATACTGCAGGTAATTTCTGCCATAGCCAAGACATTTGATTTTGTGACGGTCTCAATTTTGTTGAAAAGAAATGGAGGAAACCATACACTATTGAAATTACTAATATTCTAGTTTATGGACAAAACTTCTGTTACATAATTTACAGCTTAGGTCCAACTTACGAGAGTAAATACCTAGTTAAATTTTTTTCTTAGTATTGCTAAAAGAATTTAGTATTTTTCTTTCTTATCCTTTTTTTTTTTCAAAAACCACTTTTACTAGATATTTCCTTCATTTACATTTCAAATGCTATCCTGAAAGTCCCCTATACCCTCCCCCTGCCCTGCTCCCCACCACCCACTCCTGCTTCCTGGTCCTGGAAGTCCCCTGTACTGGGGTGCATTATCTTCACAAGACCAAGAGCCTCTCCTCCCAATGATGCCTACTAGACCATCTTCTGCTACATATGCAGCTAGAGACATGAACTCTGGGGGGTACTGGTTAGTTCATTTTGTTGTTCCTCCTAAGGCTGGTGCACCACTTGAGCTGAGCCACCTGCTGTGCTGCTCTTTTGATGTGCCACTACCTGCCTGAGGCCCAAGGAGGCTGAACCTGTTCTCTTCCAAGAATCTTCTGGAGTTAACACCAAACTGCAATCTTTGCGAGTTCCCACTAAAAGGCTGACCTATCTACTTCAAAGTAAGGCCAGGGACGGGTCTCCCCTTTTCTTTATAAAGCTTGTTTGCTGACATTAAAATTGAACCTTGAACAGAAAGCTTGTCTTGGTTCCTTCCTTATCTCGAGCAGCCCAGCCCTTCTTCTCTTCCAGGTTTCCAACATGCCTTTCCAGGCTAGAACCCAGGCTGTGATCTGCTGGCCGGACACAACACTCCTATAGGGTTGCAGACCTCTTTAGCTCCTTGGGTACTTTCTCTGGCTCCTCTACTGCGGGCCCTGTGTTCCATCCAATAGATTATAGCCATAAAGTGGAAAGAACCCAGATGACCCTGAACATAGGAATGGATACAGAAAATGTGGTACATTTACACAATGGAGTACTACTTAGCTATTAAAAACAATGAATTTATAAATTCTTAGGCAAATGGATGTATCTGGAAGATATCATCCTTAGTGAGGTAACCCAATCACAAAAGAACTCACATGATATGCACTTACTGATAAGTGGATATTAGCCCAGAGACTTAGACTAACCAATATACAATTTCCAACACACATGAAACTCAAGAAGAATGAAGACCAAAGTGTGGATACTTCGTTCCTTCTTAGAATGGGAAATAAAATACCCATGGAAGGAGTTACAGAGACAAAGTTTGGCACTGAGTTGGAAGGAACCACCATCCAGAGAGTGCCTCACCAAACTCAGACACTATTCCATATGCCAGCAAGATTTTGCTGACAGGACCCTGATATAGCTATCTCTTGTGAGTATATGCCAGTGCCTTGCAAATACAGAAGTTCTTTCTTATTCTTATTTTTATAAATTACAGTATTTCTTTTCATTTAAAATTTAGTCCTCCTTCCTGGTTCCCCCTCCACAACACCCCCATCCCACCCTCCTTTATATGACTTCCTTATCAACACACCTACTCCCACATTACCCCTCTTCCACCCCTGTGTTCTGGGCCATCAAACCTCCACAGGACCAAACCCATCACCTCTCACTGAGTCCAGACCAGGCCATGTACAATCTTTGATTGGTGGCTTAGTCCCAGGGAGCTCTGAGGGATTTTGTTAGTTGATACTGTTGTTCTCTCTATGGGATTGCAATCTCTTTAAGTCCTTCAGTCCTCCCCCAACTCTTCAGTTTTGATCCCTTGGCTCAGTCTAATGGTTGTAAGTATCTACATCTGTCTTAGTCATGTGCTGGCAGACCCTTTCAGAAGACAACCAGGCCAGCAATCTTAACAAGAAGGAAGGCCCAACTGTTGATACTGCAAACCCACTTAAAAGGGAGAACAAAATAAGTATAGGAGGCAGAGCAGTGGGAGAGGAGAACGGAAGCTGGACGGGGGAAAATTTGTGAGAAGAGTGACAGGGAGTGTGACAATGTGCGGGATGTAAGGTGAATAAGTAACGTGTAAATAAAAATTCCAACAATAATAACAACAAAATCATTTGTTGTAGTTTGCTGACAAATAGAAACTTAATACAATATGGCACTGGAGAGGGGCCTCTGGAGTAATTCCCTGGGTATAAAGAAGACAGTTGGTTTTAACCCTTAAATACACGCTCATGCAGCATACTCCAGAGTTACCTAGCTTCTGATCATACTTTACTGTGGACGGGGAGTCGGTTGCTATCACCTCCCAGTTTTCTTGAGCATCTCCAGAGAGAAAGTTTTTTTTTTTTATGCTCAAATGGGAGTTCCCTTAGTGTGTCTCTGGCACAGTAGTACATCACTGTTTTCCTTTTTGAAGATTGTTCAGTTTTAAGAACACTTGCCCATAGATGTGTCCCTATTGATGACGAGTTGGGAGTTGAGAGCTGAACCGTATGCTGTGTTTCCCCACTACACATTGCTCCCATCCACTGTGGACCCTTTGCTGTAGACTGACACACTCAGTGCACATGGTAGCTTGAATAATGAGAAGCCAGAGACAGTGCAGGTATGGGGCAGGGTCTGTGAAGGCTACACCAGTTCAAGTCCTCGCTCTTTCAGATGCAAGTAGGAGACGATTCTTGAGACAAACATCATCACCATGAATCACATATATTGTAGATTACAAGCTTGAGTCCTTATCCTGGAAGCCTGACACACCCACAGCTTTGAAATGTCACCAGGCAGAGGTTCAGCACCAGGACAGCATGCTCCAATGGAGGCTCAGTGAGAAGACAGAGCTTCTCCACTAGGCCTGGGCTTTCAGTCTGAGCCTGAGGTTTGCTTTGCATTTGTGGAGGTTCCTGAAGGATAATTTATTTTCAAGTGACTGAAATGTGCTTTGTGCTTCTTAGAGAAAAGCCATGTGTATTCAGGAACATTTTCCTGGTGCAGTTTGAATTACAATTTCAGATAAAGAATAGGTTATATATGTCACATTGTGTGGGTTTTGGAATAAATTGGAATGATTACAGGAATTGAGTTCTCAGTGTTGGAGAACTTGATATGAGATGCCTTACTCATGTAATTTTGTATCTGGTTAATTTAAGATTGTGTAGTATATTGTAATCTTATGCTACTTAGATTTTTCCTTTCTCATGAAACTGTAGAATGAAGATACCAAGAGACTTATTTTACAAAGGGAAGAAATTTATGTTGAAGGCACATATTATTTTTAGTTATCTTCTATTTGAGAGGTGTATATATACATACATATATATATAAATATCATGCTGATTGAAAGATGAATGTATCTTTTTTCAACATGTACCCCCCCACACAAACACATGTCGAAACACGTACATAAACACACACACACACACACACACACACACACACACACACAATGTCCACATTTGTGAATAGAGAGATATTAATAAACAAACACAAAAATGAATCTCATATGGAAAGTAGAAATCTGAATAAATGTTTTGACATTTCAAAGATTCCTGTGCACTATATGTATATATGTAATCCTTAAGTGTAATATTTAGAGGCACCCCAGACTCAAATGGCAAAGATGGGGCAGAGATTGAGTGAAGAGTCAACCTATGTTTGTCCTCAACTGATAACACGTTCTATGGGCAGTAACCAATCCATGACACTAATCATGATATTCGCTTATGCTTGCAGACAGGGTCCTAGCAAAAACGTCCTCTGAGAGGCTCCACACAGCAGCTGACCAAAGCAGGTGCAGAGACTCAAGGCCAAGTCATGAACTGAGTCAGTGAGTGTTGGGGAAGATTTGAGGGAGGGAATGAGAGACCCAGAGTGAACACTGACTCCACAAACAAACAAACAAACAAACAAACAAACCACACACACACACACAGACACACACAGACACACACACAGACACACACACACACACACAGAGACACATACACACCCATGGTATCTACTCACCTAGATGATTCTGGTTCCAGAGACTAAACTGAAAATTCCAGAGCACACATAAGTAGGACCTAACTCCCTGCACAAAAGTGGTAGATGTGTAGCTGCTCATGCAAGTACCTCATCAACTGAAGTGGGGGCTGTCCACAACTCTATTTTCTGCCTGTGGATCCTGTTCCCCATTCTGAGCTGCCTTGTCTGACGTCTGTGGGTGATGGTGAGTCTAGTCTTGAAGTGACAGGATACACCTTGGTGGGATTCTTCCCAGAGAGCAGGCTCCTGCTTCTCAGAGGAAAGGGGGAATGTTGGGAGAGGGTTTGTGAGTGGGGAATGTGGGGAAATGGCATAACCGCAATTGGGATGTAAAGTGGATAAAGAGATTCATTAAAGAAAAAGATTTATTTCTTTGTATTTATTAATTTTTTTTCAAAAAAATTATCCTCTAAGAGGATTTTTTTTTGTATACCTGGACCTGGGGCATGAGATCTGTTCAGGATTAGGCACATCCTCTCCCAATGAAGCTACTCAAGGCACCCCACACCTACATACGTTTCTGTGGTCTCAGACCAGGCAGTGTATGTTCTTTGTTTAGTGGCTCAGCTTCTGGGAATCCCAGGGGTCTAGGTAGGTTGATAGTGTTGCTCTTCCTAAGTGCCCATTCCATCGCCAAGAACTAACTCCTAGCAATAATAGTGATAATTCATTATGCTTATGGACAGAGGACAAGCATAATATCCTCTGAGAGGCTCCTCACCTCAGCTGACCAAAACAGATTCAGAGACTCAAAGCCAAGCATTAGACTGAGCTCACTGAGTCTTGGGGAAAGTTGGAAGAAAGATTGAGAGAACTGGAGAGAATAGGGACTCCACAAACAAACAAAAGAAAAACATGAACACATGGTCCACAATGGAGGAGCTAGAGAAAGGATCCAAGGGGCTAAAGGGGTTTGCATCCCCATAGGAGGAACAACACTATGAACCAAGCAGTACTCCTAGAACACCCAGGGACTAAACCACCAACCAAAGACTACACACCAAGAGCCCTACGGCTCCAGCTGCACATGTAACAGAGGATGGCCTTGTCATTCATCAGTTGAAGGACAGGACCTTGGTCCCGTGAAGGTCCAATGCCCCAGTTGAAGGGAATGTTAGGACCAGGAAGCATGAAAAAGTGGGTTGGTGAGTAGGGGGAGTGGGAGGGGATAGGGGGTTTTTGGAATGGAAACCAGGAAAGGGGATAACATTTAAAATGTAAATTAAGAAAATATCTAATAAAAAATAAACAAAAAATGGAGCCAGCTGATCTAGATTCTGAAGTGAACCTGGGATGTCATGGTTGGCCTTCACTGCCCCCTGCTGGTCCTGATCATCCTTCTAGTGAAATTTTTGTTCAGGTTCATAATGGACTTCCCTCACTGTGTTTTTGGCACAGTAGTATATGGCAGTGTCATCAGCTTGCAGACTGTTCATTTTAAAGAAAACTTGGCTCTTGGAGTTGTCCTTGGTGATGCTCAGTCTGGACATGAAAGCTGCATTGTAGTCTGTGCTTCCACCTCTCCATATCACTCCCAGCCACTCCAGACCCTTTCCTGGAGACTGGCGAACCCAGTGTACACCATAGCTAGTTAATGAGAAACCAGAGACTGTGCAGGTTATGGACAGGCTCTGTGAGGGCTGCACTAGGCTAGGTCCTGACTGCTTCAGCTGCACCTGGGACAGGACACCTGGGGACAAGCAACATCACCATTAGTAACACATCTCCTGGCTGACAAGTCTTAGTCCCTCTTCTGAAACCCTGAAAAACTTACAGCTTGGGAATGTCACCAGGCAGAGGAGCAGCACCAGGACAGCCATGCTCTGATGGAGGCTCTATGAGAAGAGGATGGGGCTTCTCAGCTTTGTGTGGGCTTTTATCCTCTGCCTGAGGGCTGCTTTGCATTGGGGGAGGTTTCTGAAAGGATAAAAGGAAACAATGAGCAAGGATACCAGTTTTCTCTCAGGGTGACAGAAATTTGCACTGTGCTTGTTGAAGCACCTGGAGAGGAACATAAGGAATGATTTTCTGGTACTGTCTGGAGTTTACATTGTAGACAAGCAGGAAGTTGTAGGATTTGCTCTGTGCAGCACTAGGAAGAAACATGGGAACATTTAGTAAATGAGCCCCCATTCATGTAGTGCAGGGAGATCAGTGCCCCATGCCCTATGTGCAATTTTTATCTGTGCATAATCCAGAAGAGTATTTAGTATGGAATTGGGCTCTTAGTGATCAGTCATTCTACTTAAAGAACTAATTAAGACTATTCTCATCGTGTCTGTGGAGCCAGATCTATTGTTATCTTGTATGGAAAATGGATTGCAAGGAAGCCCAGCTCACGCCTTTAGTCCATTGATCTCACATGTTTATCTAAAAAGATGTAAGAGTCCGATTTGTACCTCATCTCACTAGGCTCAAAAGATACTCCTTGCCACTTAGGGACATGGTACTTGGGCACTAGCTCATGCAAGTCTTGATTTATGTCAGTCTATATATCTATGTAGTTTTCTTACTTTCTCTCCCTTGTGCTTATATCTCATAAAACCTCATATTCCTAAATATGATTATTGCATTGGTGAATGATGGGAGGTCACCTGTTCATAATATTTCAGAATAAGGACTAACATGCAGCTAGTCTTGAGTTTCGTTAACTGGAGTACAAAATAGGCTGAAGTAGTCTACATTATGGCAAGAAGTGTAGCAGAAGGCAGGCATGAATATGGGTAACCTGTGTTTGGAGGTGTTGACCACTATAGAGAACAGATATTGTAGAGCTTTCCTCAGTTACTCAGTAATGTAAATTCTAGGGAAGAGAAGTACAGGGCTGGGTCGAACTGTACAGTCAATCTTCAGAGACTGTGGGTCTGGGTCTATTGTAATTGGAGTCCTCTGCTTTTGGGTTTCTTGTTTTGTTGTGCATAATCATTGTCTCCTGAATGACAGTGATGTTGACAGGTCTTAACACTGGGAAATATTCATCCCATGGAAGTTGTGATGGAATCAGTTTAAGTCCATTTACTCAACCTTATGAATATACATATATATATGAATATACATACACACTATATATATATATATATATGAATACACACTCACACACACACACACACACACACACACACACACACACACACACATGGCTGTGTACTCAGACCTCAGACTGTTTATTTTCAGGTAAAGTGTGTTTCTGGCATCATCTCTGTAGATGGTGAATCAGCCCTTCATGGTGTCTGGATAATAGGTGCTACCTCCACCATTAAAAATTATTTCCACCCTCTCCAGCCCCTTCTTTAGAGCCTGAAGGACCCAGGTCATTCAGTAGTCACTCACAGTGACTACAGAGGCTGCACAGGAGTGTTTCAGGGACCCTCCAGGCTGCCCTGACCCTACCAGCTTCACCTCACACTGGGCACCTCAAAGCAAAGAATGCTGATTTGGAAACTGTCATTAACCAAACAAAACAAAATAGAGCAAAGAAAACCAATTTTTCTATTTCTCATGTACACAATACTGGCAGGATCTCATTTCTATGAATTACCTTTTAAAATAAGGACAAGGAAAACAAACCTGAGCCCAAAGTCCATGAGGAGTGGTCTGCATTCAGTGCTGATTACCAAAGGTGAGGACCTGCACAGTCAGGCCTCAGAGACTGTGGGTCTATTACTTACAATTGGAGCCTTTACCTTTTGGGTTTCTTGTTTTGTTTCTTTTTGTGCATAATCTTTGTCTTCTTAATGACATTAATAGAAGTAGATCTGAACATTATGGAGACAGCCATCCTGTGCAAGTTTTGATGGATTTAGTGCAAGTTCACTTGCTCCAATTTGTGTATTTATTCATTTATATTTGTTTTGGAAGTTTTATTGTTAAGCCAGTGTTTCTCTGTGTAATCCTAGCTATTTTGTATCTCTACCAGTCTCGGAACTCTGTAGAATGTCAAAGGCTGTAGGGCAATGGGCTATGCACACATAGGCTGGTCTCCAGTGGAGTTGAGTTCTGAACCCTGGTACAACCGATTCCACCTATGTGGGACAGAAGGTGTTCCCTCATGTCTCCTGGATCCCTGTCTCCTGTCAAAGTTACTGCTCCCACAGTCCCGACAGGAGAAGCTGTGGTTAGTAGTCACATACACAAGGTCCCAAGCTTCTGACCTTCAGACTAAACTCCTCCCCAGTTACCTAGCAACTGTGAGATGACAAGCTCACTAGAAAAGGGGCTGCTTGGCCCCACTTTGCTCTCTCTCTCTCTCTCTCTCTCTCTCTCTCTTTCTCTTATCTTACTTTCTAGCTTTTCCTGTTTCTCTCTCTTCCCCCTTCCCTCCTCTTGGCCATGGCCAGTCTCTCTCTGTCTCTCTCCACATTCTCTCCTTTCTCCCTGCCTTTCTACCATAAAGCTATAAAAGCTTAGACTGGCTCTGTTCCTCAAAGTCCATTGTGCTTGGATGATGGGGTAGGCTTTCCCCTAATCAGCTGTGCCTAATCTCCAATCAGAAGGAATTCCCCTGCTCCAGCCACAGACCAGACTAAGGACTCTCGCCTGTGTGGGAGCCTCTCTCCCTCTGCCCTCTTCTTGTATATCTGGGGCCGAGAGTGTAGCCCTGGGGCTCCTGGTACCAGGGGCTGCCCCTTGTCCATCCCCCACCATGTGGGGTCAGTAACTTCACACAGCCAGATGCCCACCAAAGGCCGAGTGAAAAGTGTTCGGTTGTCCTCCCGTGTCTGCCTGCCCAGAGCACAGGATCTCTGGCTGGACACGGGCTCTCTCTCCCCCCTCTTCCCCTACACTCACAGCTCTACAAAAGGGCCATGCATGAAGAACAACACACTGCTTCAGAACTCATGGGATGTGTCCCGATGGTTAGCACAAACATTTATCTAAGGGATCAATTAGAAGTTTTGAAAAAAAATTTAATAGTTAAGCTAGGGATTTTGTTAATGTCAAGGAACAAGAACTCTTGAAGCAGCAGCTGATATGACTGGTTTTTTTCTTTTTGACGCTGGGCTGGTGAATAAGGTTATGGTTTTCTTATACCCATGTTAGCACTCAGCTTTGTAATATGACTTAATAAAATGATTGATGAGTAGATGTGAGTTCTGTTTCTTAAAGTAGAAATGACTGATTGTTTTTATACAAAGGTATAAATTTGTGATTCTATTAATATTTTTGTAAGATTTATTTTAAAATACACAATAAAATTATTAATCTTCTCATTGTAACTCTGAATTGCTGCCTGCCAGTTAAAAAAAACTGATTGAAAAAATTACCTTGTTTACCCACACTTTGTGAATCTAAAAAGTTGCTTAGTAATGAATATACACCATTCTTGGGTCAATTTGTTTTCTTTACCTGCACTACATAATATTTTTTCATGTAAATTTATGGAGAATGTTGTAACTTTTTATAGTCATTCAGTAAAAGAAAAATACAACACAATCACATTTTAATTTTTGAGAATTTTGGTGGTGTATATATAAGCCATGGGAGAAAAATAATTTATTTAAAACTTAGCTCCATCTATCAAACCTGTATGAATGTATTATGTGAGTAGGGTTGTTGGAACCAATTAGAATTTGCTGCAACCATCAAATCCATATATCTATCTATCTATCTATCTATCTATCTATCTATCTATTTATCTATCTATCTATCTACAGACACACATATATATATATTTATAATTTATAAAGTAAATTTTTATAATTTATAATTTATGGAGCCTGATTGTTGTTACAAACAAGATAAAAGAATTCCAGGCTGCAAGAGACTCATTGGTTGATCTACTCTAATAACTGCTCTTAAATCTTTCAACATTTTACATTTTTCAGATTTCCTCATCATAAAAAAATACAGGGGAGTTCCATAGGCTTGTAAACTCTTCTGTATACTGTGCCTCCAGCTGTTCTCATATCAGCTGTTCAAGTGCCTGTCATTTCTCCTTAGTAGTGGGCCACTGAGATCAGTGTAGGCTCATTAAACAATAAATTTAAGGATAAGGCCATTGGTATTTTGGAGTGCCCTCCCTAGGACATCAGAACACTGCCCTTTAAGTAGTAACTGGTGGTTTACTGTATTTGTTCCCCTTCCTCTATTTCACTCTTTGAGGCTCTTCCCTCCACTGTGTTAATGGCTGCCACAGCAGACCAGCCTCCAGTACAAATGTTACCAGTCTCTTCCCATCTTGGGGGTATGAGTCTATATTTTGAGTAAGCCCATGTATTTAAACGTTTTTTCACATGAGTCCAGTACATCTCATATGAAATCATGACCACTTTATCATGCCTTTGTTGCATATAACCCTGGAGCTAATCATATTTGATATTAATTTTGTTCTCTTGTGTGGGGTTATCAACACGTCAACACTCAGGTAATTTCCTATAAACCTTCTTCCTACCTTAATTTATAAATAAAGGCTAGAGCCACTGATTGGGGGATGAAGAGGGGAAGGTGCAGCTGAAAGTTTTGGGAGAGAAAGAGTGAGGGAGAGGATGACATAGGAGGAGGAGGAAGGAAAGTAGAGCAGAAGCAGCTGGCCTGGAGAAACCACAAGTTATAAGGGATCTCTCATATGGTAGTGGAGTGGTAGATCTGCCCAGTCTAGGTGCACAGCACGTATTCATATTAATTGAGTTGTGTTTTCATTGCCCGGGCTTATTTCTGTTGGAGATTTACTGCAACATGCCTTTGATCTATATATTACTATAGGATACAATCTTACCTTGTCAAACTTTGCTTCATCTCATTATCAGGAATATGCTGTATACATACTGGGAAGGCTAATCGTGATCTTGTAACTCCAGACTGCCCATTCTCTAACTCTGGCATGACTGATGGAATGAGGTTAACCCTTTCTTTCAAATGGTCTCTTTCATCACATTGTCCTCTGGCATTTTAAGGTTTTCTCTGACCCAAATTCACCCCAGTGCTGTTTATTTTCTTCTTTTCTCCTGTGGGTGACTCTAACTCTCTTGCTCAGTCATTGAGGCTGAGCCATTTCATTCTTTCTTTTCCTGGGTTCCTTCCTTCCCAAGATGTTCCAAGTCCACCCATAACATCTCCATTTGCACATCCAACTTTGCAACCTTTTCTGAAAAGAGAAAATAGAATGAACCCTTTCTTTTGCCATTTCAAAATTTTGATTTATTTGTTTCTCAGGCCCTCGGTTTCTACTCACAAATTTTCCAACTGCTTAGGTATTCATTCAACCCCTTTTTAAAAATACAGACTATACAAAGAAGAAAAATTTAAAAGCAAATTAAATAAAACAGAAAATCCTCTCTGGAACCAAACCTGCATATCTCAGCAGTAGTAGGCTCCATAAAGTTTTTGCAGGCATTGTGAACAGAAAAAGTCACTGCTTCATGCCATGACATTTCTCTTTATCTTTTTAAATTCTGTCCAGCTCCATGCTGGCTGCCACTTGTAGCCAGTCTCTGCTCCTCTGTGTGTTCTTCTTGTCCCATGCTTTATGTGCTTATTTCACTTTCTATCACTAGATAGAGGACACAGAGGGTAGAGGTGGAAATTTTAAAAGTACAGTTACAGTGCTGATTGCTGAACCCTTATTGCTCCTTTGCAATGCAAAAGCAAAATGTTGTAAAATGAAAACGAGAGTACCATACAGATTTTACATGGTGGGGCTTGTGTCTCTAGCTGTATCTTCCTCTCCTGGTCATAGAAATATGAGGCAGCTTTTCCCAATGAAATCCTTTTTTAAAAACAATAAGGAGAATCCAGATGAGCCCCATGTCCATGGTGAATGATCTGTGTTCACTGCTGATCAATGAATATGAGGATCTGGGAATCCAGAACTTGGCTCCTCTTTCAGAGAACAGGGGTCAGGGCACATAATTTTTTCATGGGTACAAAAAAATTAATCTTATTTGGTAGTCTTCCTGCTATAGCATACTCTGAAGTTGGACACTTGAGAGAAGGCAGTGCTCAAGGAAGATATAAAATATCAAAGACAATGATGCCAGTTACAAAAATTGAAACAGTAAAGTACCACTTTGTATATCTTTTTATTGCTAAGAATTAGCACACTTCATCTAGTTCCTCTCTCAGCATATGCAAAGAACAAACTGTGTTTCTATAATGTCATATCCCCTCAGTATAATGTGAAAATAAAAGCATGACACATAGTTGTGTTTCCATACATGAGCTCAGTCTTTCCCAGTCTGTTGTCTGTCTAGACATGGCTTCTTCTTGTTGTGGATATTTGACAAAGACTGAGCTTCCTGGAAACGTTACCAACACTGCTTTCCTGTGACAGGGACACTTAGGACATTTCTGAACTTTATTCATTTCAGAGAGATGCTTTCCTCTGAGAGGCCATCAGGGCTTGTAAATGAGGCATACATTGTCACTGTCTGATTATTGAGCAGAGATTACTATGAAGACATAATTACAGGAAACCCATTTGTGTGCATCCCCCAGTTCTTTCTATGATCCCTATTAACTGCACCATTTTCCGCTCTTCATTCACTAGGCAACTCATGACTATTTCTTTTCTCTACTCGTGTGTGTGTGTTTGTGTGTGTGTGTGTGTGTGTGTGTGTGTTTAATTCTAGTTTCATTCCTCCCCTTTTATATACTGAGAATAACCTAGGTACTCAATGAATTTTTGTAACAAGACACAATATCTTGACATCAACATAGCATTTTCAGTAGACATGGGATCCACCCACCCAGTTCTCATGCTTCCCTTCTTCTCATCACTTTCTCTAGCCACACCGCACTTGTCCTGTTAAAGCACCAGCATTTCCCTGCCCACACACAAGTGCAGGGTTTTTCCTTCCCAATCCACACTATGTATTTGACACAGAGATTTTTTTCAGGTTTGTTCACATTTCATGTAGGCTCAGAGAACACTAAGAAAGAGGAGGTAGAAAGACCATGAGAGGTTGAGCACGAAGAGGAGTGTTGTTAAATAATGTCTTCTGGATATGTCCTGCTATCACAGTGATGGATTTATAATCCAGGAGCAAGTCAGCATGTTCTGCCTAGCAGCCTGTAATGGTTCATGCATGCACAGCAGGCACTTTTGCATTTACTAACACAAAACCTGCATGAGACTCAGAGAAGAACAAAGACAGAGTGTGTGACCTCAGCAGCCAATTGGATGGTGGCAGCCATGTGGAGATGTGTGGGGAACAAAATGAAGGGACAGCCCTGAGGAGGCCGGGGAAGAAGTTGGGGAGGAAAAATATGCCATGTCCGGCCAGAGTTCCTGTGCTCTGGACAGGGAGATATGGGGAGACCACCCGGTGCTTTTCACACAGCCTTGGGTGGAGATTTAGGCCTCTGACCCATGAGTCAGGGGGTTGAGAAGAGACAGCTCCCAACCGGGACCCAAAGGAGACACCCTGTAGCCCCGGAGTTATAGGAGAGAGGGAATAGGGGAAAAGTTCCCAACACTGACCAGAGTGTGCAGCGGGTCTTGGTAGAGCAGAGACTCCTTATGGTTTATTATAGAAATGCAAGGGAAACACATGAAACTCAAGAGTAATGAATACAAATGTGTGGACACTTTGCTCCTTCTTAGAATTGGGAACAAAACACCCATGGAAAGAGTTACAGAGACAAAGATTGGAGCTGAGATGAAAGGATGGACCATCTAGAGACTGCCATATCCGGGGATCCATGCCATAATCAGCCCCCAAATGCTGACACCATTGCACACACTAGCAAGATTTTGCTGAAAGGACCCTGATATAGCTGTCTTGCAAGGCTATAATGGGGCCTAGCAAACACAGAAGTGGATGCTCACAGTCAGCTATTGGATGGATCACAGGGCCCTCAATGGAGGAGCTAGAGAAAGTACCCAAGGAGCTGAAGGGATCTGCAACCCTATAGGTGGAACAACAATATGAACTAACCAGTACCCCCTGGAGCTCGTGTATGTATATGTATCTAGCTGCATATGTATCAGAAGATGACCTTGTGGGCCATCAGTGGAAAGAGAGGCCCATTGGTCTTGCAAACTTTATATGCCTCAGTACAGGGGAACTCCAGGGCCAACAAGTGGGAGTGGGGAAGGGGAGTGAGGGAAGGGTTGGGGGACTTTTGGGGTAGCATTGGAAATGTAAATGAAGAATATACCTAATCATAAAATCATAAAAATGTAAAAAAATATGGCCATATTTTCCTAAGTGGATTGCTCATTGTATGTCTTTGTGGCTATGTATTTTTAGTTGAGGAAATAACATGAATATACAAGAGGCACAAAGGAGATATTGCTGCATCTCCGTATATGTGTCTATTCCGTGAACTATGTAACATCTATCTTTATATGTATTTTTGAAAAGTTGGAAGGCAAATTTCATCTTTAAGATTCTTTCTGAAAGAACCTTTGAATACAAGACAAAACTAAAGTACACAATGGGGATTTGGTAGATGTAGAATTCTGTGCGAGACTATAAAAACAAAAACAACCAAAAAAAGAAAAAAAATAAGAAAGAGAACAATAGAGAATACAGCCACATTCAGAAACAATGCAATAAACTATTTATACTGTGCTCATCAAAAAAAGAAAAAAGAAAAAAAGAAATTCAAGGGAAAGAGAGAAGAGAGAGACAGAGAGACAGAGAGAGAGAGAGAGGCAGAGAAGGCTAGAGAGAAAGAGAAAGACAGAGAGACAAGGAAAGAAGAAGACAAAGAAAGGGAAGAGGAGAGAGAATTGAGAGAAGTGAGAGGTAAAGGAACAAAGGAGTAAGAGAGTGAGGTGGGGGCCTAACATCCCATTTTATGGTCTTCACTGTTGCTAGGTAACTGGGGAGGAGTTTAGGCTGAAGGTCAGAAGCTTGGGCCATTGCTTACATGACTACTGACCATGCTTCTCTTGTGGGGGCTGTGGGAGGTGGTACCTTAGGCAGGGGCCGGAGTTCCAGGAGCATGAGGGAACGCCTATCGCGTCATGCCTACCACGTCCTTTAGGTGAGTTACGACCATTGTGGTTCAGACCTCAGCTTGACTGGATACCAGCCTGTCTGCAGGTAGTCCATTGCCTCACTGAGATGAGCATATATGGGCAGAGGTGTTATGGACAGAAGGTATAAAGGCATTCTTTTCTATAGCAATAAATGAGTCTGCTTTGACTTCTCATCTGCCTCTAAGATTCTGTGACATTATTTTTGTGTATTCTTACCCATTTCCCCTAAAGACAAACTCAGGGAGCCTAAGGCTAAAACAACATCTGGCACTTGAACAGGGGTAAGAGTGACCCCTATGTACCCCGATATGATTCCAATGCTTCATTTTGCTCGCATCTATTGTTTTTTGAGCACTGTTTTATGTCATGTGCCAACAAACTTGATTTGGCCTTTCCTTTGTTCTTCCTTCATTGATATCCTTCCTGCATTGTGGTGTGGTCTAGGTGACCACCTTTTGGTCAATTCTTGCTAAGTTGGCCCCTTTCTGTTCTATGTTATAAGACCCCCTTAGGTGAATGAGAGAGCTCATTGTTATTCCTTGTTTGTCTGTGTATGTCAGTTCTTGTAGGATACATGACTTTGCATTTGGTTCATGTCTTCTCCACATAAAAACTGACAGCCCAGGAAACAGAAGAACTAAGGATTGGCACCCAATGGCCCTTTCCTATCTGAAGACATTTGTGGGCATAAGGACACAGCCTAATAAGCTGCAGAACTTCCCCTCTAATCACAAGACATTTGGATCGCACACATAGTCTGTCTTGTTTGTGATAGTTTTGCTTGTCTGTCCAAATTCAACCTGTTTTGCTGGCAGTGATATGGGGAAACTACCCTTTTATGTTAAAGAACTCCAAATATGATTTGGTTAGGAGAAGCCTAAAGACTAAACTGTCAGACCTTGAGGGACTTTGGAATGTGGCTGAAATTATGGCACCTTGGATCCCACTCAAGAATATGTGGGACCCCAATTTGTGGATTATAGTGCTCTTCTGTACTAGCAAGCAAAAGAGTAACTCAGGTGTTACCTCCTGTCTCTTGTTTGTCCAGATTCGTCAGGTTATCATAGCAAGTCTTAAATCTTCCTCCCTTGAATAAATGGTCACAGCACAGAATAAATTTGTCAGGAACAGGCCAGTACTGACCACAGCTCTACTGTCCCAAAAGAGGGCAAGCACCTGCTACAGCCTCCTGAGGAGGAGGAGGATTCATCTCCACTCCCACCCACAATACCCCACACTGTGACAACACCACTAAAGTTAGCTTTCTCATACTGTTTGTCCCCCCTCCAATTGCTAGACCTCCCCCTCAATATTGGGGGTGCAAATGCTGGAAATCAGAGATGGGGAAAACCTGCACTGCCCCTCCCCTGTCATACCCATGAACTTTGAGATGGTGGGAGACCCTTAATCTCTCAATCCTGGCATATCAAGTCTCTCCAGGATTGGAACATACTCTCCTACTGAGGCCAGACAAGACAATTATGTTGGGAAATGTATTCTACAGACAAGCAATAACTTCAGGGACAATACCTGCTCTAGTCGTTGGGGAATCCACATGGAGTCTAAGCTGCACATTTGCTACATATGTATCAGGGACCTAGGTCTAGCCATTGTGTCCTTTTTGTATGGTGACTCAACCTTTGAAAGACCCCTAGAGTCTAGGTTAGATGAATCTGTTGGTTTTCCTGTGAAGTTCCTATCCCCTTTAAGGCCTTCAATCCTTCAGCCAACTTTTCCATAAGAAACCCTGAGATATACCCAATGTTTGGCTTTGGGCCTCTGCATCTGTTTCAAATATCCAGGAGGGGACTCTCTTCTGTTTTTGGCAGAACTTGAACATAGGATCTCAACTCTCACAACACCATATAGTGATGTACTTCCTCCATCAAGGCTACACATACTACAAAATGGCCATACTTCCACTTCCTATAGGCTATGCATATTCAAACCACCACAGACCTAAATAACCCATTTCAAATATTTTTGGTCAAAAGTGAAGTCCTTAAGAATTAGGAATTTAAATGTTGGTTCCGATATATATATATATATATATATATATATATAATTTATATATAATTTAAAAACCAACATTTAAAATCCAAATTTTAAATGTTGGTTCCGATATATATATATATATATATATATATATATATATTTTATATATAATTTAAAAACCAACATTTAAAATCCAAACAATTTCCAGTTCATTGTACTTCACCCACAGACTGATCCTCACCTTGGTCCTGTATAACATGATACTGGATGCTTTATCTTTAGCATTGCGTGGAAAAGTTCAACTTACTATTGTGTGTTGTGTGTTCAGATCCAGGATTCTAGTAATCTCATCAATCTGGCTTCCAAATCTTCCTCATGTTCTTGATCCATTAAGAAGGATCCCAAATCTGGCACTGCTTCTCTGAATAACACTTTGCTTGATCAAATGTGAGACACTAGGCTCTTTCAGCCAACATCAACGTCTGGGCTCTGGTCACAGTTTTTTTCATGTCAAGCATCACCTGTGCTACTGGTGCGTATTTGAACCATCATTGTAACAATGATATCCTATGCACATGAAAACTTCAGTGCACATATTCTATTCTGACACATTAAATAGAAAGAGTTTTAAGTTTAGCTTATGTCCTTTTAATTTCCAGCAACTGATTAAGATGTAAATTATGCACAAACATGTTTGAAGATTGAGATCAGATTGGAATGGATTCACAAGGCATGAATCTCATTGGAATTCAGCTTTATTCTCTGCATGCAATTTAGGTGTCATACTTTCATATCTAGTATTTCAGACTATTAACCTTTGCCACCAAATTATCTTAAAGTGTAGATGTTAATTAACACTTTCTTTTTGTTACTTTTTGGAGACAGGGTTTTTTTGTGTAACCCTGGCTGTCCTGGAAATCACTCTGTAGATCAGTTTGGCCTCAAACTCAGAAATTCGCCTGCCTCTGCCTCACAAGTGCTGGGATTAAAGGCATGTGCCATCACGCCTGGCTTAATTAACACTTTTTAGAGAGCCAATAAATTCATAACAGAAAACCATCTCCACATGTTTAGGGTATAATTTGATGTTTATTTATTTATTATGTCTGATATCAGGACCAACATCCTTGTTAGTTTTTAGTACTGAAAATTCTACAGAGAAAAGATTTTATGCATATGACACGGGGTAAAGAACTGTTGATAAATCGGGAAATACTGCAGATGTGGAGATTTCTCTCTATATGGAAGCAACCCTTGATAGAATTGTCCTGTCAGATGGAGAGTGCCCTAAACATCTTGCCAGGGTTTTCATCCCAGCAAAGCTCTGGGGACGCTTTCTACACTAATCATCAAATGAGGCCTTGATGAGGCCATGGTGGTTTCTTTCCACAGATGAAGTAAAATCCTATTGCATAGGGCCTATTAATGGCACACTGGACTCTGACTCATTATATTGTTTCAATGAAGAGAGTTTGAAAACTGTGATAACTGTATCCTGAAAGACTATCTTAAAGATTGTCACTCAGTGAACTGTGCTGAGCCGGGAGACTGGAGCAGACCAAGAAACAGAGGCTGGGGCCTTTGGGTCACCTGTGCATCAAGGACTCCTGCCTCAACTTGAAGTACCTCATTGATGAGGAGTTAAAATTTTTAAAATCATTCAATTCTGTGACCTTCCTGTATTAGCCAGTCTTCCATTACTCAACATCCTCCACCCTTTCCTCCATTTACCTCCAAGGACACATACTTTTCTTAAAGTAAGCAGACATTTTATATAGTTTTCTGCTTTAGGAAGATCCTATAAACAGGTAACTTCATATGATATTGAAAATGAGAACAATATTCTATTGGTGGACATGAATTAACCAGGATAACAGTCAGATAAAGACCCCAAGCCTGGAACTTCATCAAAAGATCTACATAGAAGATGCAGGGTAACCAGTAGCCTTACTGGGAGTTACTAATGCTGTGATGAAACACAATGGCAAAGCAACTTGGGGTGAAAGTGTTCATTTGGCCAACACTTCTGTATTGCTGTTCATTAGAAAAAGAGATCAAGACAGGAACCTGTGCCAGGTAGGAAATTACAGAAAAGTCTGATGCATAAGGATAAGCATACAAAGTGGAGATGGTGTTCCAAACATGTGTGCTCTTTATTGAAACCACAGAAAAGATGTGAGATTAATGTGGGCTGGAACTAAAGTGTTACATACCAGTTGTCCTGACCACTGTATTTCTGAATTGTTGCACAGAGTTTTCATATCTGGATGACAACATATTTGACCTAGTGTTTTCAAGACTATGTAAAACACTCTAGTATAATTTGGCAGGAGGTGATCTCAGAGTGTGGCCACTGCAGCATCCTCTTTCCTTATCAGATACAAGTTTCTATCCTTGGCTAGGCACCCATGGGTGTGCACAGAACATTATGAGACATTGAAAACATTCTGTATTTAGCTCCTCACAGAAACGAAAGCAAGCAAGACTGACTTGTAGAATGTAGAATAACTCTGTAGAAGTACATGTGATGGTTCCCAGTATCATCTTCTAGCTCACTGCCAACTTGATGAACCAAAGGAAACAGAGGCTATTCCTTTTATTTCTCCGTAACTCACAGGAATCCAATGTACTGCAGTTCCAGCTATGCTATTATCACAGGCAACACATCTCCAGGACAAGCTGACAAACTTAGACCTTTTCTCAGGTCACATTCTGGTTTGATTGAATGGCCATCATCACCTCGCATCTAATACCCTCCTACTCTTGTTTTGTTTTGTTTGTTTATTTTGTTTTTGAGACAGGGTTTCTCTGTATAGCCCTGGCTGTCTTGGAACTCACTTTGTAGTCCAGTCTGGCCTCGAATCAGAAATCTGCCTGCCTCTGCCTCCTTAGTGCTGGGATTAAAGGCCTGTGCCAACATGCCCAGCTGTCCTAATCTTTTAGATAGTATCTGGTTCATTAAGGGTGGTATGGCCATAGATCCTCCTATTCTTTTGTAGCAATATCATCCATATATTCCCAGAATGCCTTTGTGAAATATTGTTATATTTAGGTTCAAAGTGCCACAGCTGATTTCTTTTGAAGAGGAACAACTCAGAATAAGCCAACTATCTGTGATGTCATATCTCTCAGACATCAGTGTTAAAGAAAATTTTAGAATCTTGGGGTAAGGAAAGGGGATTAATGTGTTAAAAGGAAAAATGATTTGTCCTATTAAATTATTGGGGAACTATATCTACCAAGGCATCACAAGTACAGAGATAGAAAAAGAAGAAGTTACCCTTTGTGTGGTTTTGGAGCAGTTTGCAGCAAATTGAAGCTCACTGAGTGTCGGTAGCAACATTGGCCTCACGTCTCAGTTCTGAGGCTTTGCACACATTTTGTCACCAGCATCACAGGTGAGTCAGTGCTGAGCTGTTGCATATGGTTTGTGTGAGGATGATGGAGAGACTGGAAGTCATCTGGTTCATGGGTCACAGGCCCTGCCTGATTTCTTCTTGAATCCCACATCATGCTCTATGAAGGAAATCTTACTGAGTGCCAGTCCTGACTCTAGGGTTCCACGGTCTCAAGTGTTCTTTGGTTCTTTGGGATGTGATCCTGGTCCTCATAGAGATTCACTTCTGCCTCGTGTGATGCTCTGTGTTTTGTTCAAGCCAGAGTTTATCTTCTATTTAAGTCATTTTTAGTGGGGCTGTACATATAGCTCTGTGCTTCAAGTTCTTAACACACCATGAGGATCTGTGTTTAATACCCATAACTTAAGATGGGGTAGTTTTGGTAGTAAATCAATAAGCCCACTTATTATATGTAGAAACAGTGTGATGGTTGGGACTCTTTGGGCAACCATTCTAACAAGATAGTGATATCCAAGCCCAGTGATGGACTTTATTTCAAAGTCATTGTGTACACTGTTAGAAGAAGATATCGCATTTCAATATGCGCGCGCGCGCACACACACACACACACACACACACAATGGCGACAAAGAGACAGAGAGAGATACAATAGTAGACAGAGAGAAAGAGACAGAAACAGAACAATAAAGAGACAAATAAACACATACAGGACTACAGAAAGACACAGTGAAATCATAAATAAGTAAATAAGTAAATAAATAAATAAATAAATAAACGAATGCAAAACAGATATAAATAAGGAAAATAGAAAGTTGTATAAACATTCCTAGAGGTCAAGGGTTGCTACAACCTATACATTTTGATGTTATTAATAAAGTTTATTCATAAAGTTCTTACAGAAACACTTACCCCTGGATTAGTGTCACACACATATACTCTATGTGAACCCTATTCTTTTAAAGAGGATCCCTGTAGAGTTACAAACTAGGCACAGAGGAGTCTAGCCCTCCATTACCCCAAGGACTCTTTATCGATTAGATAATTATTTCATAAATTTAGGACCAATATGTAGTCCCCAACCAGTCCCACTTCCCAGATTTATTCCTCCTCCCACCATCCTCTTCACTTTCCCAAGAAACTCAACTTTGTATTGCCCATCCCTGGGGCATCAAGTCTAAAGTTTTAGGCTCATCTTCTCCCACTGAGGCAAGAAAAGGCAGTTCCTTGAGACTTGGGTGCCAGGGTTCTCAGACCAGCCTGCATGATTTTTGGTTTGTGGCTTAGTCTCTGGGAGTTCCCAGGCATCCATGTTAATTAGTACTGTTGGTCTTCTTCTGGGGTTGTTATCCCCTTCAGATTTTTCATTCCTTCCTCTAACTCTTCCATTGCAGTCTTCAAACTTAATGCAGTTGTACACTCTATTTACATCTGTCTCATTCAGGTGTTTGCAGAGCCTCTTACAGGTCAGCCATGCTATGCTCCTGTCTGCAAGCACAATATAGTGTCAGTGACAAATGTCAAGGTTTGGTACCTGCCTGTGAGATAGATCCAAAGTTCGGATGGTCACAGATCAGCCATTTCTTCAGTCTCTGATCTATTTTGTCCTTGAATTACTTTTAGACCAGAACAATTTTGGATCGAATATTTTGACGGTGAGTTGAAGATTGGGTCTAATTGTACAGGCTGTAACTCTTCTGTGAATCAGAACTCCATGTGCTCTCTGCGCCCCCTGCTGGTCCTGGGTGCTCTGCAGAAGGTTTTAGTTTGAGCTCACAATAACATTTCCTCATTGTGTGTCTTGCACAGTAATACATGGCTGTGTCCTCAGACTTCAGACTGCTCATTTGCAGGTACAGGGTGTTCTTGGCATTGTCTCTGGAGATGGTGAATCGGCCCTTCACAGTGTCTGGATAGTAGGTGCTACCACCACCACTACTAATGTATGCGACCCACTCCAGCCTCTTCTCCGGAGTCTGGCGAACCCAAGACATGTCATAGCTACTGAAAGCGAATCCAGAGGCTGCACAGGAGAGTTTCAGGGACCCTCCAGGCTTCACTAAGCCTCCCCCAGACTCCACCAGCTGCACTTCACACTTCACACCTGCAAACAGAGAATACTGGTTGGAAAACTGTCACTAACAAAACAAACAACAATTTTTCTCTTTCTCATGTGCACACAACAGATGTCATCTCTTCTCAATAAATTACCTTTTAAAGTAAGGACAAGGAAAATCAATCTGAGCCCAAAGTTCATGGTGAGGTGTCTGTGTTCAGTGCTCATCACTGAACGTGAGGAACTGGGAATCAATTCCAGGACTGGCCTCCTCTGTCAGAGCTGCAGGGTCAGGGCCGAGGTGTTTTTCATGGGCACAGAGAAGACTTATTTGCATGTCTTCCTGCTATACCATGCTCTGGGGTTGGACCTAGGCTGATGCCACTGCTGATACCAGATATAAGGCATCAGAAACCCAGATTTCATTTACAGCATTTGAAACATATTGCAGTTTCCTTTTCTTTTCTTTTCTTTCTTTTTTTTTTTTGATTAAAGATTCACCATACTTTTTTTAGTTTCCCTCTGTGCATGTGCACAGAACAGGTTTTGTTTCCATACTGTCATGTTTCCTTAGTGCAAATGTATAATTAAATAGTACCACACATAACTGTATTTCTAGATGTGAGCTCAGGCTTTCCAATGTCTAGGCACAATATGGCTTTTCAATAATATGGGTTTTGTAGAGGATCACACCTATGAGCTGATGGTAGCAGAACTCATTCTCTGTGACAAGAGCACTCGAAATTTTCTGAATTTTACTTATTTGTGATAGAATGTCCTCAGGGTTTAGAGATTCTTTGTACCTACAGAATTTCAGTTAATCCCACCACTTGGGAGGCAGAGGCAGGCTAATTTCTGAGGTCGAGGCCAGCCTGGTCTACAGAGTGAGTTCTTGGCCAGCCAGAGCTACACTGAGAAACCCTGTGTTGAAAAACAAACAAACAAACAAACAAACAAACAAACAAACAAACAAACAAGCAACAACAACAACAGCAGCAACAGCAAAAGAATTTCATGTCCCCATCTGTTTAAGACTCAGGGTTTGTAATGGAAACATATTTCTATTTGTAGCAAACTTATGTTTTGCATCCTAAAGTTCTCCTTTTTAGTCCTCCTTCCACCATTTTCTTTTTGCCATTTTATACCAGGTAACACATGACTGTCTCTATATTGTGTTAGACTAGTTTTTATTTCCCATAATTAACATAATTTGTATCACCAGTTAAGTTTAAAATGACCATTTCCTATTTAACCAGGTCTCTTGCTTCCTTCTTCATCTGCTTCCTCTCAGCGCATGTCACTCTTGTTTTCACTTCACCAGTATTTCCTTGTCCCTGGTCCTCCTTGTTCCACACTTAAGATGTGTCTTCTGCCTAGGGTTCCTATTCTTGTTCCCAAAGCTATACAACAGAAGCCAGAGCCCTGACTCACATGAATATTCTGCATATGACAGGAACAGGCATATTTTTTTTGTCCTTTCAAGCCTTTTTTATATTGTCGGACATAACATTATCCAGTCCCATTTAAATTCCTCCAAGGCTCAGAGAACATCAAACAATAGGATTGGAGAAGTACGGGGTGAAGCATGGGGAAGAGTGCTGTGAAATCATGTCTTGTGTACATGGCATGCCTATTGCATTCATACACTCATAATAGCTGCTCTGTCTGTGTAAGACATACCTGAAAGCAAGCCAATCATAAACTACTATGCATTTTGTAGATTATTTTCCTGCCTTACCTGTTAGTGAGGAGATGTTAGATATAGATAATTCCTGAATGGGGAGAACTTATATTTTGAAAATGTGGTTGTGGTAGGTTTTCTATGCTGCAGTCCTTGTGTACACACACACACACACACACACACACACACACACACACACACACACACACAAACACACACACACACACACACAAACACACACACACAAACACACACACAAACACACACACAAACACACACACAAACACACACACAAACACACACACACAAACACACACACAAACACAGACACAAACACACACAAACACACACACAAACACACACACAAACACACACACAAACACACACACACAAACACACACACAAACACAGACACAAACACACACAAACACACACACAAACACACACACACAAACACACACACACACAAACACACACAC